>NC_090336.1:0-206454 GCF_035084215.1 Heptranchias perlo | reverse complement strand
TTGTCCTATTGTAACCCAGTGTCCCGGGGGGGGGGTGAATATTAGCCCGGGCTCTGTGTCCTATTGTAACCCAGTGTCCCGGGGGGGGGGGTGAATATTAGCCCGGGCTCTGTGTCCTATTGTAACCCAGTGTCCCGGGGGGGGGTGAATATTAGCCCGGGCCTCTGTGTCCTATTGTAACCCAGTGTCCCGGGGGGGGGGGGTGAGGAATATTAGCCCGGGCTCTGTGTCCTATTGTAACCCAGTGTCCCGGGGGGGGGGTGATATTAGCCCGGGCTCTGTGTCCTATTGTAACCCAGTGTCCCGGGGGGGGTGAGAATATTAGCCCGGGCTCTGTGTCCTATTGTAACCCAGTGTCCCGGGGGGGGGGTGAATATTAGCCCGGGCTCTGTGTCCTATTGTAACCCAGTGTCCCGGGGGGGGGGTGAATATTAGCCCGGGCTCTGTGTCCTATTGTAACCCAGTGTCCCGGGGGGGGGGTGAATATTAGCCCGGGCTCTGTGTCCTATTGTAACCCAGTGTCCCGGGGGGGGGGGTGAATATTAGCCCGGGCTCTGTGTCCTATTGTAACCCAGTGTCCCGGGGGGGGGGTGAATATTAGCCCGGGCTCTGTGTCCTATTGTAACCCAGTGTCCCCGGGGGGGGTGAGAATATTAGCCCGGGCTCTGTGTCCTATTGTAACCCAGTGTCCCGGGGGGGGGGTGAATATTAGCCCGGGCTCTGTGTCCTATTGTAACCCAGTGTCCCGGGGGGGGGGTGAATATTAGCCCGGGCTCTGTGTCCTATTGTAACCCAGTGTCCCGGGGGGGGGGTGAATATTAGCCCGGGCTCTGTGTCCTATTGTAACCCAGTGTCCCGGGGGGGGGTGAGAATATTAGCCCGGCTCTGTGTCCTATTGTAACCCAGTGTCCCGGGGGGGGGTGAATATTAGCCCGGGCTCTGTGTCCTATTGTAACCCAGTGTCCCGGGGGGGGGGTGAATATTAGCCCGGGCTCTGTGTCCTATTGTAACCCAGTGTCCCGGGGGGGGGGGTGAATATTAGCCCGGGCTCTGTGTCCTATTGTAACCCAGTGTCCCGGGGGGGGGTGAATATTAGCCCGGGCTCTGTGTCCTATTGTAACCCAGTGTCCCGGGGGGGGGGTGAATATTAGCCCGGGCTCTGTGTCCTATTGTAACCCAGTGTCCCGGGGGGGGGTGAATATTAGCCCGGGCTCTGTGTCCTATTGTAACCCAGTGTCCCGGGGGGGGGGGTGAATATTAGCCCGGGCTCTGTGTCCTATTGTAACCCAGTGTCCCGGGGGGGGGGTGAATATTAGCCCGGGCTCTGTGTCCTATTGTAACCCAGTGTCCCGGGGGGGGGGGTGAATATTAGCCCGGGCTCTGTGTCCTATTGTAACCCAGTGTCCCGGGGGGGGGTGAATATTAGCCCGGGCTCTGTGTCCTATTGTAACCCAGTGTCCCGGGGGGGGTGAGAATATTAGCCCGGGCTCTGTGTCCTATTGTAACCCAGTGTCCCGGGGGGGGGTGAATATTAGCCCGGGCTCTGTGTCCTATTGTAACCCAGTGTCCCGGGGGGGGGTGAATATTAGCCCGGGCTCTGTGTCCTATTGTAACCCAGTGTCCCGGGGGGGGGGTGAATATTAGCCCGGGCTCTGTGTCCTATTGTAACCCAGTGTCCCGGGGGGGGGGGGTGAATATTAGCCCGGGCTCTGTGTCCTATTGTAACCCAGTGTCCCGGGGGGGGGGTGAATATTAGCCCGGGCTCTGTGTCCTATTGTAACCCAGTGTCCCGGGGGGGGGGTGAATATTAGCCCGGGCTCTGTGTCCTATTGTAACCCAGTGTCCCGGGGGGGGGGGTGAATATTAGCCCGGGCTCTGTGTCCTATTGTAACCCAGTGTCCCGGGGGGGGGGGGGTGAATATTAGCCCGGGCTCTGTGTCCTATTGTAACCCAGTGTCCCGGGGGGGGGGGTGAATATTAGCCCGGGCTCTGTGTCCTATTGTAACCCAGTGTCCCGGGGGGGGGGTGAATATTAGCCCGGGCTCTGTGTCCTATTGTAACCCAGTGTCCCGGGGGGGGGGTGAATATTAGCCCGGGCTCTGTGTCCTATTGTAACCCAGTGTCCCGGGGGGGGGGTGAATATTAGCCCGGGCTCTGTGTCCTATTGTAACCCAGTGTCCGGGGGGGGGGTGAATATTAGCCCGGGCTCTGTGTCCTATTGTAACCCAGTGTCCCGGGGGGGGGTGAATATTAGCCCGGGCTCTGTGTCCTATTGTAACCCAGTGTCCCGGGGGGGGGGTGAATATTAGCCCGGGCTCTGTGTCCTATTGTAACCCAGTGTCCCGGGGGGGGGGTGAATATTAGCCCGGGCTCTGTGTCCTATTGTAACCCAGTGTCCCGGGGGGGGGGGTGAGAATATTAGCCCGGGCTCTGTGTCCTATTGTAACCCAGTGTCCCGGGGGGGGGGGTGAATATTAGCCCGGGCTCTGTGTCCTATTGTAACCCAGTGTCCCGGGGGGGGGGGTGAGAATATTAGCCCGGGCTCTGTGTCCTATTGTAACCCAGTGTCCCGGGGGGGGGGTGAATATTAGCCCGGGCTCTGTGTCCTATTGTAACCCAGTGTCCCGGGGGGGGGTGAATATTAGCCCGGGCTCTGTGTCCTATTGTAACCCAGTGTCCCGGGGGGGGGTGAATATTAGCCCGGGCTCTGTGTCCTATTGTAACCCAGTGTCCCGGGGGGGGGGGTGAATATTAGCCCGGGCTCTGTGTCCTATTGTAACCCAGTGTCCCGGGGGGGGGGTGAATATTAGCCCGGGCTCTGTGTCCTATTGTAACCCAGTGTCCCGGGGGGGGGGGGGTGAATATTAGCCCGGGCTCTGTGTCCTATTGTAACCCAGTGTCCCGGGGGGGGGGGGTGAATATTAGCCCGGGCTCTGTGTCCTATTGTAACCCAGTGTCCCGGGGGGGGGGGGTGAATATTAGCCCGGGCTCTGTGTCCTATTGTAACCCAGTGTCCCGGGGGGGGGGTGAATATTAGCCCGGGCTCTGTGTCCTATTGTAACCCAGTGTCCCGGGGGGGGGGGTGAATATTAGCCCGGGCTCTGTGTCCTATTGTAACCCAGTGTCCCGGGGGGGGGGTGAATATTAGCCCGGGCTCTGTGTCCTATTGTAACCCAGTGTCCCGGGGGGGGGGGTGAATATTAGCCCGGGCTCTGTGTCCTATTGTAACCCAGTGTCCCGGGGGGGGGGGTGAATATTAGCCCGGGCTCTGTGTCCTATTGTAACCCAGTGTCCCGGGGGGGGGGTGAATATTAGCCCGGGCTCTGTGTCCTATTGTAACCCAGTGTCCCGGGGGGGGGGGTGAATATTAGCCCGGGCTCTGTGTCCTATTGTAACCCAGTGTCCCGGGGGGGGGGTGAATATTAGCCCGGGCTCTGTGTCCTATTGTAACCCAGTGTCCCGGGGGGGGGGTGAATATTAGCCCGGGCTCTGTGTCCTATTGTAACCCAGTGTCCCGGGGGGGGGGGTGAATATTAGCCCGGGCTCTGTGTCCTATTGTAACCCAGTGTCCCGGGGGGGGGTGAATATTAGCCCGGGCTCTGTGTCCTATTGTAACCCAGTGTCCCGGGGGGGGGTGAATATTAGCCCGGGCTCTGTGTCCTATTGTAACCCAGTGTCCCGGGGGGGGGGTGAATATTAGCCCGGGCTCTGTGTCCTATTGTAACCCAGTGTCCCGGGGGGGGGGGTGAATATTAGCCCGGGCTCTGTGTCCTATTGTAACCCAGTGTCCCGGGGGGGGGGTGAATATTAGCCCGGGCTCTGTGTCCTATTGTAACCCAGTGTCCCGGGGGGGGGGGTGAATATTAGCCCGGGCTCTGTGTCCTATTGTAACCCAGTGTCCCGGGGGGGGGGTGAATATTAGCCCGGGCTCTGTGTCCTATTGTAACCCAGTGTCCCGGGGGGGGGTGAATATTAGCCCGGGCTCTGTGTCCTATTGTAACCCAGTGTCCCGGGGGGGGGGGGTGAATATTAGCCCGGGCTCTGTGTCCTATTGTAACCCAGTGTCCCGGGGGGGGGGGTGAATATTAGCCCGGGCTCTGTGTCCTATTGTAACCCAGTGTCCCGGGGGGGGGGTGAATATTAGCCCGGGCTCTGTGTCCTATTGTAACCCAGTGTCCCGGGGGGGGGGGTGAATATTAGCCCGGGCTCTGTGTCCTATTGTAACCCAGTGTCCCGGGGGGGGGGTGAATATTAGCCCGGGCTCTGTGTCCTATTGTAACCCAGTGTCCCGGGGGGGGGGTGAATATTAGCCCGGGCTCTGTGTCCTATTGTAACCCAGTGTCCCGGGGGGGGGGTGAATATTAGCCCGGGCTCTGTGTCCTATTGTAACCCAGTGTCCCGGGGGGGGGGTGAATATTAGCCCGGGCTCTGTGTCCTATTGTAACCCAGTGTCCCGGGGGGGGGGTGAATATTAGCCCGGGCTCTGTGTCCTATTGTAACCCAGTGTCCCGGGGGGGGGGGTGAATATTAGCCCGGGCTCTGTGTCCTATTGTAACCCAGTGTCCCGGGGGGGGGGGTGAATATTAGCCCGGGCTCTGTGTCCTATTGTAACCCAGTGTCCCGGGGGGGGGGTGAATATTAGCCCGGGCTCTGTGTCCTATTGTAACCCAGTGTCCCGGGGGGGGGGTGAATATTAGCCCGGGCTCTGTGTCCTATTGTAACCCAGTGTCCCGGGGGGGGGGGTGAATATTAGCCCGGGCTCTGTGTCCTATTGTAACCCAGTGTCCCGGGGGGGGGGTGAATATTAGCCCGGGCTCTGTGTCCTATTGTAACCCAGTGTCCCGGGGGGGGGTGAATATTAGCCCGGGCTCTGTGTCCTATTGTAACCCAGTGTCCCGGGGGGGGGTGAATATTAGCCCGGGCTCTGTGTCCTATTGTAACCCAGTGTCCCGGGGGGGGGGTGAATATTAGCCCGGGCTCTGTGTCCTATTGTAACCCAGTGTCCCGGGGGGGGGTGAATATTAGCCCGGGCTCTGTGTCCTATTGTAACCCAGTGTCCCGGGGGGGGGGGGTGAATATTAGCCCGGGCTCTGTGTCCTATTGTAACCCAGTGTCCCGGGGGGGGGGTGAATATTAGCCCGGCTCTGTGTCCTATTGTAACCCAGTGTCCCGGGGGGGGGGGTGAATATTAGCCCGGGCTCTGTGTCCTATTGTAACCCAGTGTCCCGGGGGGGGGTGTGAATATTAGCCCGGGCTCTGTGTCCTATTGTAACCCAGTGTCCCGGGGGGGGGGTGAATATTAGCCCGGGCTCTGTGTCCTATTGTAACCCAGTGTCCCGGGGGGGGGGGTGAATATTAGCCCGGGCTCTGTGTCCTATTGTAACCCAGTGTCCCGGGGGGGGGGTGAATATTAGCCCGGGCTCTGTGTCCTATTGTAACCCAGTGTCCCGGGGGGGGGGTGAATATTAGCCCGGGCTCTGTGTCCTATTGTAACCCAGTGTCCCGGGGGGGGGGGTGAATATTAGCCCGGGCTCTGTGTCCTATTGTAACCCAGTGTCCCGGGGGGGGGGGGTGAATATTAGCCCGGCTCTGTGTCCTATTGTAACCCAGTGTCCCGGGGGGGGGGGGTGAATATTAGCCCGGGCTCTGTGTCCTATTGTAACCCAGTGTCCCGGGGGGGGGTGAATATTAGCCCGGGCTCTGTGTCCTATTGTAACCCAGTGTCCCGGGGGGGGGGTGAATATTAGCCCGGGCTCTGTGTCCTATTGTAACCCAGTGTCCCGGGGGGGGGGGTGAATATTAGCCCGGGCTCTGTGTCCTATTGTAACCCAGTGTCCCGGGGGGGGGGGTGAATATTAGCCCGGGCTCTGTGTCCTATTGTAACCCAGTGTCCCGGGGGGGGGGGTGAATATTAGCCCGGGCTCTGTGTCCTATTGTAACCCAGTGTCCCGGGGGGGGGGTGAATATTAGCCCGGGCTCTGTGTCCTATTGTAACCCAGTGTCCCGGGGGGGGGGGTGAATATTAGCCCGGGCTCTGTGTCCTATTGTAACCCAGTGTCCCGGGGGGGGGGTGAATATTAGCCCGGGCTCTGTGTCCTATTGTAACCCAGTGTCCCGGGGGGGGGGTGAATATTAGCCCGGGCTCTGTGTCCTATTGTAACCCAGTGTCCCGGGGGGGGGGGTGAATATTAGCCCGGGCTCTGTGTCCTATTGTAACCCAGTGTCCCGGGGGGGGGGGTGAATATTAGCCCGGGCTCTGTGTCCTATTGTAACCCAGTGTCCCGGGGGGGGGTGAATATTAGCCCGGGCTCTGTGTCCTATTGTAACCCAGTGTCCCGGGGGGGGGGGTGAATATTAGCCCGGGCTCTGTGTCCTATTGTAACCCAGTGTCCCGGGGGGGGGGGTGAATATTAGCCCGGGCTCTGTGTCCTATTGTAACCCAGTGTCCGGGGGGGGGGTGAATATTAGCCCGGGCTCTGTGTCCTATTGTAACCCAGTGTCCCGGGGGGGGGGGTGAATATTAGCCCGGGCTCTGTGTCCTATTGTAACCCAGTGTCCCGGGGGGGGGGTGAATATTAGCCCGGGCTCTGTGTCCTATTGTAACCCAGTGTCCCGGGGGGGGGGGTGAATATTAGCCCGGGCTCTGTGTCCTATTGTAACCCAGTGTCCCGGGGGGGGGGTGAATATTAGCCCGGGCTCTGTGTCCTATTGTAACCAGTGTCCCGGGGGGGGGGGTGAATATTAGCCCGGGCTCTGTGTCCTATTGTAACCCAGTGTCCCGGGGGGGGGTGAATATTAGCCCGGGCTCTGTGTCCTATTGTAACCCAGTGTCCCGGGGGGGGGGTGAATATTAGCCCGGGCTCTGTGTCCTATTGTAACCCAGTGTCCCGGGGGGGGGTGAATATTAGCCCGGGCTCTGTGTCCTATTGTAACCCAGTGTCCCGGGGGGGGGGGTGAATATTAGCCCGGGCTCTGTGTCCTATTGTAACCCAGTGTCCCGGGGGGGGGGTGAATATTAGCCCGGGCTCTGTGTCCTATTGTAACCCAGTGTCCCGGGGGGGGGGTGAATATTAGCCCGGGCTCTGTGTCCTATTGTAACCCAGTGTCCCGGGGGGGGGGGTGAATATTAGCCCGGGCTCTGTGTCCTATTGTAACCCAGTGTCCCGGGGGGGGGGTGAATATTAGCCCGGGCTCTGTGTCCTATTGTAACCCAGTGTCCCGGGGGGGGGGGTGAATATTAGCCCGGGCTCTGTGTCCTATTGTAACCCAGTGTCCCGGGGGGGGGGGTGAATATTAGCCCGGGCTCTGTGTCCTATTGTAACCCAGTGTCCCGGGGGGGGGGGGTGAATATTAGCCCGGGCTCTGTGGTCCTATTGTAACCCAGTGTCCCGGGGGGGGGGGTGAATATTAGCCCGGGCTCTGTGTCCTATTGTAACCCAGTGTCCCGGGGGGGGGGTGAATATTAGCCCGGGCTCTGTGTCCTATTGTAACCCAGTGTCCCGGGGGGGGGGGTGAATATTAGCCCGGGCTCTGTGTCCTATTGTAACCCAGTGTCCCGGGGGGGGGGGGTGAATATTAGCCCGGGCTCTGTGTCCTATTGTAACCCAGTGTCCCGGGGGGGGGGTGAATATTAGCCCGGGCTCTGTGTCCTATTGTAACCCAGTGTCCCGGGGGGGGGGTGAATATTAGCCCGGGCTCTGTGTCCTATTGTAACCCAGTGTCCCGGGGGGGGGGTGAATATTAGCCCGGGCTCTGTGTCCTATTGTAACCCAGTGTCCCGGGGGGGGGGGTGAATATTAGCCCGGGCTCTGTGTCCTATTGTAACCCAGTGTCCCGGGGGGGGGGTGAATATTAGCCCGGGCTCTGTGTCCTATTGTAACCCAGTGTCCCGGGGGGGGGTGAATATTAGCCCGGGCTCTGTGTCCTATTGTAACCCAGTGTCCCGGGGGGGGGTGTGAATATTAGCCCGGGCTCTGTGTCCTATTGTAACCCAGTGTCCCGGGGGGGGGGGTGAATATTAGCCCGGGCTTCTGTGTCCTATTGTAACCCAGTGTCCCGGGGGGGGGGGGTGAATATTAGCCCGGGCTCTGTGTCCTATTGTAACCCAGTGTCCCGGGGGGGGGTGAATATTAGCCCGGGCTCTGTGTCCTATTGTAACCCAGTGTCCCGGGGGGGGGGGTGAATATTAGCCCGGGCTCTGTGTCCTATTGTAACCCAGTGTCCCGGGGGGGGGGTGAATATTAGCCCGGGCTCTGTGTCCTATTGTAACCCAGTGTCCCGGGGGGGGGGTGAATATTAGCCCGGGCTCTGTGTCCTATTGTAACCCAGTGTCCCGGGGGGGGGGGGTGAATATTAGCCCGGGCTCTGTGTCCTATTGTAACCCAGTGTCCCGGGGGGGGGGGTGAATATTAGCCCGGGCTCTGTGTCCTATTGTAACCCAGTGTCCCGGGGGGGGGGGTGAATATTAGCCCGGGCTCTGTGTCCTATTGTAACCCAGTGTCCCGGGGGGGGGGGTGAATATTAGCCCGGGCTCTGTGTCCTATTGTAACCCAGTGTCCCGGGGGGGGGGGTGAATATTAGCCCGGGCTCTGTGTCCTATTGTAACCCAGTGTCCCGGGGGGGGGGTGAATATTAGCCCGGGCTCTGTGTCCTATTGTAACCCAGTGTCCCGGGGGGGGGGTGAATATTAGCCCGGGCTCTGTGTCCTATTGTAACCCAGTGTCCCGGGGGGGGGTGAATATTAGCCCGGGCTCTGTGTCCTATTGTAACCCAGTGTCCCGGGGGGGGGGTGAATATTAGCCCGGGCTCTGTGTCCTATTGTAACCCAGTGTCCCGGGGGGGGGGGTGAATATTAGCCCGGGCTCTGTGTCCTATTGTAACCCAGTGTCCCGGGGGGGGGGGTGAATATTAGCCCGGGCTCTGTGTCCTATTGTAACCCAGTGTCCCGGGGGGGGGGGTGAATATTAGCCCGGGCTCTGTGTCCTATTGTAACCCAGTGTCCCGGGGGGGGGGGTGAATATTAGCCCGGGCTCTGTGTCCTATTGTAACCCAGTGTCCCGGGGGGGGGGTGAGAATATTAGCCCGGGCTCTGTGTCCTATTGTAACCCAGTGTCCCGGGGGGGGGGTGAATATTAGCCCGGGCTCTGTGTCCTATTGTAACCCAGTGTCCCGGGGGGGGGGGTGAATATTAGCCCGGGCTCTGTGTCCTATTGTAACCCAGTGTCCCGGGGGGGGGTGAATATTAGCCCGGCTCTGTGTCCTATTGTAACCCAGTGTCCCGGGGGGGGGTGAATATTAGCCCGGGCTCTGTGTCCTATTGTAACCCAGTGTCCCGGGGGGGGGGTGAATATTAGCCCGGGCTCTGTGTCCTATTGTAACCCAGTGTCCCGGGGGGGGGGGTGAATATTAGCCCGGGCTCTGTGTCCTATTGTAACCCAGTGTCCCGGGGGGGGGGGTGAATATTAGCCCGGGCTCTGTGTCCTATTGTAACCCAGTGTCCCGGGGGGGGGGTGAATATTAGCCCGGGCTCTGTGTCCTATTGTAACCCAGTGTCCCGGGGGGGGGGGTGAATATTAGCCCGGGCTCTGTGTCCTATTGTAACCCAGTGTCCCGGGGGGGGGGTGAATATTAGCCCGGGCTCTGTGTCCTATTGTAACCCAGTGTCCCGGGGGGGGGGGTGAATATTAGCCCGGGCTCTGTGTCCTATTGTAACCCAGTGTCCCGGGGGGGGGGGTGAATATTAGCCCGGGCTCTGTGTCCTATTGTAACCCAGTGTCCCGGGGGGGGGGTGAATATTAGCCCGGGCTCTGTGTCCTATTGTAACCCAGTGTCCCGGGGGGGGGGTGAATATTAGCCCGGGCTCTGTGTCCTATTGTAACCCAGTGTCCCGGGGGGGGGGGGGTGAATATTAGCCCGGGCTCTGTGTCCTATTGTAACCCAGTGTCCCGGGGGGGGGGGTGAATATTAGCCCGGGCTCTGTGTCCTATTGTAACCCAGTGTCCCGGGGGGGGGGTGAATATTAGCCCGGGCTCTGTGTCCTATTGTAACCCAGTGTCCCGGGGGGGGGGGTGAATATTAGCCCGGGCTCTGTGTCCTATTGTAACCCAGTGTCCCGGGGGGGGGTGAGAATATTAGCCCGGGCTCTGTGTCCTATTGTAACCCAGTGTCCCGGGGGGGGGGTGAATATTAGCCCGGGCTCTGTGTCCTATTGTAACCCAGTGTCCCGGGGGGGGGTGAATATTAGCCCGGGCTCTGTGTCCTATTGTAACCCAGTGTCCCGGGGGGGGGGGGGTGAATATTAGCCCGGGCTCTGTGTCCTATTGTAACCCAGTGTCCCGGGGGGGGGGTGAGAATATTAGCCCGGGCTCTGTGTCCTATTGTAACCCAGTGTCCCGGGGGGGGGTGAATATTAGCCCGGGCTCTGTGTCCTATTGTAACCCAGTGTCCCGGGGGGGGGGTGAATATTAGCCCGGGCTCTGTGTCCTATTGTAAACCCAGTGTCCCGGGGGGGGGGTGAATATTAGCCCGGGCTCTGTGTCCTATTGTAACCCAGTGTCCCGGGGGGGGGGTGAATATTAGCCCGGGCTCTGTGTCCTATTGTAACCCAGTGTCCCGGGGGGGGGGGTGAATATTAGCCCGGGCTCTGTGTCCTATTGTAACCCAGTGTCCCGGGGGGGGGGGTGAATATTAGCCCGGGCTCTGTGTCCTATTGTAACCCAGTGTCCCGGGGGGGGGGTGAGAATATTAGCCCGGGCTCTGTGTCCTATTGTAACCCAGTGTCCCGGGGGGGGGGTGAATATTAGCCCGGGCTCTGTGTCCTATTGTAACCCAGTGTCCCGGGGGGGGGGGGTGAATATTAGCCCGGGCTCTGTGTCCTATTGTAACCCAGTGTCCCGGGGGGGGGGGTGAATATTAGCCCGGGCTCTGTGTCCTATTGTAACCCAGTGTCCCGGGGGGGGGGGTGAATATTAGCCCGGGCTCTGTGTCCTATTGTAACCCAGTGTCCCGGGGGGGGGGGGTGAATATTAGCCCGGGCTCTGTGTCCTATTGTAACCCAGTGTCCCGGGGGGGGGGGTGAATATTAGCCCGGGCTCTGTGTCCTATTGTAACCCAGTGTCCCGGGGGGGGGGGGTGAATATTAGCCCGGGCTCTGTGTCCTATTGTAACCCAGTGTCCCGGGGGGGGGTGAGAATATTAGCCCGGGCTCTGTGTCCTATTGTAACCCAGTGTCCCGGGGGGGGGTGAATATTAGCCCGGGCTCTGTGTCCTATTGTAACCCAGTGTCCCGGGGGGGGGGTGAATATTAGCCCGGGCTCTGTGTCCTATTGTAACCCAGTGTCCCGGGGGGGGGGGTGAATATTAGCCCGGGCTCTGTGTCCTATTGTAACCCAGTGTCCCGGGGGGGGGGGGGTGAATATTAGCCCGGGCTCTGTGTCCTATTGTAACCCAGTGTCCCGGGGGGGGGGGTGAGAATATTAGCCCGGGCTCTGTGTCCTATTGTAACCCAGTGTCCCGGGGGGGGGTGAGAATATTAGCCCGGGCTCTGTGTCCTATTGTAACCCAGTGTCCCGGGGGGGGGGGTGAATATTAGCCCGGGCTCTGTGTCCTATTGTAACCCAGTGTCCCGGGGGGGGGGGTGAATATTAGCCCGGGCTCTGTGTCCTATTGTAACCCAGTGTCCCGGGGGGGGGGTGTGAATATTAGCCCGGGCTCTGTGTCCTATTGTAACCCAGTGTCCCGGGGGGGGGGGGTGAATATTAGCCCGGGCTCTGTGTCCTATTGTAACCCAGTGTCCCGGGGGGGGGGGTGAGAATATTAGCCCGGGCTCTGTGTCCTATTGTAACCCAGTGTCCCGGGGGGGGGGTGAGAATATTAGCCCGGGCTCTGTGTCCTATTGTAACCCAGTGTCCCGGGGGGGGGGTGAGAATATTAGCCCGGGCTCTGTGTCCTATTGTAACCCAGTGTCCCGGGGGGGGGGGGTGAATATTAGCCCGGGCTCTGTGTCCTATTGTAACCCAGTGTCCCGGGGGGGGGTGTGAATATTAGCCCGGGCTCTGTGTCCTATTGTAACCCAGTGTCCCGGGGGGGGGGTGAATATTAGCCCGGGCTCTGTGTCCTATTGTAACCCAGTGTCCCGGGGGGGGGGGTGAATATTAGCCCGGGCTCTGTGTCCTATTGTAACCCAGTGTCCCGGGGGGGGGGGTGAATATTAGCCCGGGCTCTGTGTCCTATTGTAACCCAGTGTCCCGGGGGGGGGTGTGAATATTAGCCCGGGCTCTGTGTCCTATTGTAACCAGTGTCCCGGGGGGGGGGGGAATATTAGCCCGGGCTCTGTGTCCTATTGTAACCCAGTGTCCCGGGGGGGGGGGTGAATATTAGCCCGGGCTCTGTGTCCTATTGTAACCCAGTGTCCCGGGGGGGGGGGGTGAATATTAGCCGGGCTCTGTGTCCTATTGTAACCCAGTGTCCCGGGGGGGGGGTGAATATTAGCCCGGGCTCTGTGTCCTATTGTAACCCAGTGTCCCGGGGGGGGGGGTGAATATTAGCCCGGGCTCTGTGTCCTATTGTAACCCAGTGTCCCGGGGGGGGGGGTGAATATTAGCCCGGGCTCTGTGTCCTATTGTAACCCAGTGTCCCGGGGGGGGGGGTGAATATTAGCCCGGGCTCTGTGTCCTATTGTAACCCAGTGTCCCGGGGGGGGGGTGAATATTAGCCCGGGCTCTGTGTCCTATTGTAACCCAGTGTCCCGGGGGGGGGGTGAATATTAGCCCGGGCTCTGTGTCCTATTGTAACCCAGTGTCCCGGGGGGGGGGTGAATATTAGCCCGGGCTCTGTGTCCTATTGTAACCCAGTGTCCCGGGGGGGGGGGTGAGAATATTAGCCCGGGCTCTGTGTCCTATTGTAACCCAGTGTCCCCGGGGGGGGGGGTGAATATTAGCCCGGGCTCTGTGTCCTATTGTAACCCAGTGTCCCGGGGGGGGGGGTGAATATTAGCCCGGGCTCTGTGTCCTATTGTAACCCAGTGTCCCGGGGGGGGGGGTGAATATTAGCCCGGGCTCTGTGTCCTATTGTAACCCAGTGTCCCCGGGGGGGGGGTGAGAATATTAGCCCGGGCTCTGTGTCCTATTGTAACCCAGTGTCCCGGGGGGGGGGTGAATATTAGCCCGGGCTCTGTGTCCTAATGTAACCCAGTGTCCCGGGGGGGGGTGAATATTAGCCCGGGCTCTGTGTCCTATTGTAACCCAGTGTCCCGGGGGGGGGGGTGAATATTAGCCCGGGTCTGTGTCCTATTGTAACCCAGTGTCCCGGGGGGGGGTGAGAATATTAGCCCGGGCTCTGTGTCCTATTGTAACCCAGTGTCCCGGGGGGGGGGGGTGAATATTAGCCCGGGCTCTGTGTCCTATTGTAACCCAGTGTCCCGGGGGGGGGGGTGAATATTAGCCCGGGCTCTGTGTCCTATTGTAACCCAGTGTCCCGGGGGGGGGTGAATATTAGCCCGGGCTCTGTGTCCTATTGTAACCCAGTGTCCCGGGGGGGGGGTGAATATTAGCCCGGGCTCTGTGTCCTATTGTAACCCAGTGTCCCGGGGGGGGGGGGTGAATATTAGCCCGGGCTCTGTGTCCTATTGTAACCCAGTGTCCCGGGGGGGGGGTGAATATTAGCCCGGGCTCTGTGTCCTATTGTAACCCAGTGTCCCGGGGGGGGGGGTGAATATTAGCCCGGGCTCTGTGTCCTATTGTAACCCAGTGTCCCGGGGGGGGGGGTGAATATTAGCCCGGGCTCTGTGTCCTATTGTAACCCAGTGTCCCGGGGGGGGGGGTGAATATTAGCCCGGGCTCTGTGTCCTATTGTAACCCAGTGTCCCAGGGGGGGGGGGTGAATATTAGCCCGGGCTCTGTGTCCTATTGTAACCCAGTGTCCCGGGGGGGGGGGTGAATATTAGCCCGGGCTCTGTGTCCTATTGTAACCCAGTGTCCCGGGGGGGGGGGTGAATATTAGCCCGGGCTCTGTGTCCTATTGTAACCCAGTGTCCCGGGGGGGGGGGGGTGAATATTAGCCAGGGCTCTGTGTCCTATTGTAACCCAGTGTCCCGGGGGGGGGGGGGTGAATATTAGCCCGGGCTCTGTGTCCTATTGTAACCCAGTGTCCCGGGGGGGGGGGGTGAATATTAGCCCGGGCTCTGTGTCCTATTGTAACCCAGTGTCCCGGGGGGGGGGGGTGAATATTAGCCCGGGCTCTGTGTCCTATTGTAACCCAGTGTCCCGGGGGGGGGGGGGTGAATATTAGCCCGGGCTCTGTGTCCTATTGTAACCCAGTGTCCCGGGGGGGGGGGGGTGAATATTAGCCCGGGCTCTGTGTCCTATTGTAACCCAGTGTCCCGGGGGGGGGGGGTGAATATTTGCCCGGGCTCTGTGTCCTATTGTAACCCAGTGTCCCGGGGGGGGGGGTGAGAATATTAGCCCGGGCTCTGTGTCCTATTGTAACCCAGTGTCCCGGGGGGGGGGGTGAATATTAGCCCGGGCTCTGTGTCCTATTGTAACCCAGTGTCCCGGGGGGGGGTGAGAATATTAGCCCGGGCTCTGTGTCCTATTGTAACCCAGTGTCCCGGGGGGGGGGGGTGAATATTAGCCCGGGCTCTGTGTCCTATTGTAACCCAGTGTCCCGGGGGGGGGGTGAATATTAGCCCGGGCTCTGTGTCCTATTGTAACCCAGTGTCCCGGGGGGGGGGGGTGAATATTAGCCCGGGCTCTGTGTCCTATTGTAACCCAGTGTCCCGGGGGGGGGGTGAATATTAGCCCGGGCTCTGTGTCCTATTGTAACCCAGTGTCCCGGGGGGGGGGTGAATATTAGCCCGGGCTCTGTGTCCTATTGTAACCCAGTGTCCCGGGGGGGGGTGAATATTAGCCCGGGCTCTGTGTCCTATTGTAACCCAGTGTCCCGGGGGGGGGGGTGAATATTAGCCCGGGCTCTGTGTCCTATTGTAACCCAGTGTCCCGGGGGGGGGGGTGAATATTAGCCCGGGCTCTGTGTCCTATTGTAACCCAGTGTCCCGGGGGGGGGGGGTGAGAATATTAGCCCGGGCTCTGTGTCCTATTGTAACCCAGTGTCCCGGGGGGGGGGTGAATATTAGCCCGGGCTCTGTGTCCTATTGTAACCCAGTGTCCCGGGGGGGGGGGGTGAATATTAGCCCGGGCTCTGTGTCCTATTGTAACCCAGTGTCCCGGGGGGGGGGGGTGAATATTAGCCCGGGCTCTGTGTCCTATTGTAACCCAGTGTCCCGGGGGGGGGGTGAATATTAGCCCGGGCTCTGTGTCCTATTGTAACCCAGTGTCCCGGGGGGGGTGTGAATATTAGCCCGGGCTCTGTGTCCTATTGTAACCCAGTGTCCCGGGGGGGTGGGGGGGGTGAGAATATTAGCCCGGGCTCTGTGTCCTATTGTAACCCAGTGTCCCGGGGGGGGGGTGAATATTAGCCCGGGCTCTGTGTCCTATTGTAACCCAGTGTCCCGGGGGGGGGGGGGGTGAATATTAGCCCGGGCTCTGTGTCCTATTGTAACCCAGTGTCCCGGGGGGGTGGGGGGTGAGAGGCAGGATATTGATCTTTGGGAGTAGGTCGGGAGTGAGTGTGTCCAGGCGACAGGTGATGGTCAGGGACAGTTTGAGAGATGAGTGAGACAGAGGCACATTGATGAGGTTTAATTGCGACATTCAGGGTACTGTACAATGCTATAAATACATGGAATACTGAAATATTTACACCAGGAATCCCCATCCTACAGCAGCAAGCTTCAAATGCAAAAACTAAAAACCTCTCTGTTCAAACGAGATCAGAATATCCAACAAAACACAGACAACATCCAGGAGAGTAAGGAGCTGGCAGCAAGCTGCAGTCCTGGGACACACTGCTTACAATATACACTCACCACTTCAATCACCATCAGCTCGCTCCCCCTCCAACGGGGCAGGGGGGTGAATAGGGGTCTGATCGAGTGTGTGACGAGGGCCCTGGGGATGGGGAAAGGGGAGACACATGTCCATATCACAGAGAGCAAGGATAGTAACAGGGAAATTAATACCTCACAATATCCCCTCACTGGGTATGGGGGGGGGGATTACTCCTCTATTACTGTGAATGGTGGGGGGAGATTACTCCTCTATTACTGTGTATGGTGGGGGGGGGGTGATTACTCCTGTATTACTGTGTATGGGGGGTGAAGATTACTCCTCTATTACTGTGTATGGTCGGGGGGGGGTGATTACTCCTGTATTACTGTGTATGGGGGGTGAAGATTACTCCTCTATTACTGTGTATGGTGGGGTGTGATTACTCCTCTATTACTGTGTATGGGGGGTGATTACTCCTCTATTACTGTGTATGGTGGGGTGATTACTCCTCTATTACTGTGTATGGTGGGGTGATTACTCCTCTATTACTGTGTATGGTGGGGGGTGATTGCTCCTCTGTTACTGTGTATGGTGGGGGGTGATTACTCCTGTATTACTGTGTATGGTGGGGGGGGGGTGATTACTCCTCTATTACTGTGTATGGTGGGGGGGGGGTGATTACTCCTCTATTACTGTGTATGGTGGGGGGGGTGATTACTCCTCTATTACTGTGTATGGTGGGGGGTGATTACTCCTCTATAACTGTGTATGATGGGGGGAGATTACTCCTCTATTACTGTGTATGGTGGGGGGTGATTACTCCTCTATAACTGTGAATGGGGGGGGGGTGATTACTCCTCTATTACTGTGTATGATGGGGGGAGATTACTCCTCTATTACTGTGTATGGTGGGGGGTGATTACTCCTCTATTACTGTGTATGATGGGGGGAGATTACTCCTCTATTACTGTGTATGATGGGGGGAGATTACTCCTCTATTACTGTGTATGGTGGGGGGTGATTACTCCTCTATTACTGTGTATGATGGGGGGAGATTACTCCTCTATTACTGTGTATGGTGGGGGGGTGATTACTCCTCTATTACTGTGTATGGTGGGGGGGGGGTGATTACTCCTCTATTACTGTGTATGGTGGGGGGGGGTGATTACTCCTCTATTACTGTGTATGGTGGGGGGTGATTACTCATCTAATACTGTGTATGGTGGGGGGGGGGGTGATTACTCCCTCTATTACTGTGTATGGTGGGGGGGGGTGATTACTCATCTATTACTGTGTATGGTGGGGGGTGATTACTCCTCTATTACTGTGTATGATGGGGGGAGATTACTCCTCTATTACTGTGTATGGTGGGGGGGGGGTGATTACTCATCTAATACTGTGTATGGTGGGGGGGGGTGATTACTCCTCTATTACTGTGTATGGTGGGGGGGGTGATTACTCATCTATTACTGTGTATGGTGGGGGGTGATTACTCCTCTATTACTGTGTATGATGGGGGGAGATTACTCCTCTATTACTGTGTATGGTGGGGGGTGATTACTCCTCCATTTACTGTGTATGATGGGGGGAGATTACTCCTCTATTACTGTGTATGGTGGGGGGGGGGTGATTACTCCTCTATTACTGTGTATGGTGGGGGGAGATTACTCCTCTATTACTGTGTATGGTGGGGGGGGGGTGATTACTCATCTAATACTGTGTATGGTGGGGGGGGGTGATTACTCCTCTATTACTGTGTATGGTGGGGGGGGTGATTACTCATCTATTACTGTGTATGGTGGGGGGTGATTACTCCTCTATTACTGTGTATGATGGGGGGAGATTACTCCTCTATTACTGTGTATGGTGGGGGGTGATTACTCCTCCATTACTGTGTATGATGGGGGGAGATTACTCCTCTATTACTGTGTGTGATGGGGGGAGATTACTCCTCTATTACTGTGTATGGTGGGGGGGGTGATTACTCATCTAATACTGTGTATGGTGGGGGGGGGTGATTACTCATCTAATACTGTGTATGGTGGGGGGGGGGTGATTACTCCTCTATTACTGTGTATGGGTGGGGGGGGTGATTACTCCTCTATTACTGTGTATGATGGGGGGAGATTACTCCTCTATTACTGTGTATGGTGATTACTCATCTATTACTGTGTATGGTGGGGGGTGATTACTCCTCTATTACTGTGTATGATGGGGGGAGATTACTCCTCTATTACTGTGTATGGTGGGGGGGGGTGATTACTCATCTAATACTGTGTATGGTGGGGGGGGTGATTACTCCTCTATTACTGTGTATGGTGGGGGGGGGGTGATTACTCATCTATTACTGTGTATGGTGGGGGGTGATTACTCCTCTATTACTGTGTATGATGGGGGGAGATTACTCCTCTAATTACTGTGTATGGTGGGGGGTGGATTACTCCTCTATTACTGTGTATGATGGGGGGAGATTACTCCTCTATTACTGTGTGTGATGGGGGGAGATTACTCCTCTATTACTGTGTATGGTGGGGGGTGATTACTCCTCTATTACTGTGTATGATGGGGGGAGATTACTCCTCTATTACCGTGTATGGTGGGGGGGTGATTACTCCTCTATTACTGTGTATGGTGGGGGGGGTGATTACTCCTCTATTACTGTGTATGGTGGGGGGGGGGGGGGGGGGTGATTACTCCTCTATTACTGTGTATGGTGGGGGGTGATTACTCATCTAATACTGTGTATGGTGGGGGGGTGATTACTCCTCTATTACTGTGTATGGTGGGGGGGTGATTACTCATCTATTACTGTGTATGGTGAGGGGTGATTACTCCTCTATTACTGTGTATGATGGGGGGAGATTACTCCTCTATTACTGTGTATGGTGGGGGGTGATTACTCCTCTATTACTGTGTATGATGGGGGGAGATTACTCATCTAATACTGTGTATGGTGGGGGGGGTGATTACTCCTCTATTACTGTGTATGGTGGGGGGGGTGATTACTCATCTATTACTGTGTATGGTGGGGGGTGATTACTCCTCTATTACTGTGTATGATGGGGGGAGATTACTCCTCTATTACTGTGGTATGGTGGGGGTGGGTGGATTACTCATCTAATACTGTGTATGGTGGGGGGGGGTGATTACTCCTCTATTACTGTGTATGGTGGGGGGGTGATTACTCCTCTATTACTGTGTATGGTGGGGGGGGTGATTACTTCTCTATTACTGTGTATGGTGGGGGGTGATTACTCCTCTATTACTGTGTATGGTGGGGGGGTGATTACTCCTCTATTACTGTGTATGGGGGGGTGATTACTCCTCTATTACTGTGTATGGTGGGGGGGGGTGATTACTTCTCTATTACTGTGTATGGTGGGGGGGTGATTACTTCTCTATTACTGTGTATGGTGGGGGGTGATTACTCCTCTATTACTGTGTATGGTGGGGGTGATTACTCCTCTATTACTGTGTATGGTGGGAGTGATTACTCCTCTATTACTGTGTATGGTGGGGGGGTGATTACTCCTCTATTACTGTGTATGGTGGGGGGGGTGATTACTTCTCTATTGCTGTGTATGGTGGGGGGGTGATTACTCCTCTATTACTGTGTATGGTGGGGGGTGATTACTCCTCTATTACTGTGTATGGTGGGGGGGTGATTACTCCTCTATTACTGTGTATGGTGGGGGGGGTGATTACTTCTCTATTGCTGTGTATGGTGGGGGGTGATTACTCCTCTATTACTGTGTATGGTGGGGGGGTGATTACTCCTCTATTACTGTGTATGATGGGGGGAGATTACTCCTCTATTACTGTGTATGATGGGGGGAGATTACTCCGCTATTACAGCGTATGGTGTGGGGGGGGGATTACTTCTCTATTACTGTGTATGGTGGGGGGGGTGATTACTCCTCTATTACTGTGTATGTGGGGGGGTGATTACTCCTCTATTACTGTGTATGGTGGGGGGGTGATTACTCCTCTATTACTGTGTATGGTGGGGGGGGGGTGATTACTCCTCTATTTCTGTGTATGGTGGGGGGGGGTGATTACTCCTCTATTACTGTGTATGGTGGGGGGGGTGATTACTTCTCTATTACTGTGTATGGTGGGGGGGGTGATTACTTCTCTATTATTGTGTATGTTGGGGGGGTGATTACTCCTCTATTATTGTGTATGTTGGGGGGGTGATTACTCCTCTATTACTGTGTATGGTGGGGGGTGATTACTCCTCTATTACTGTGTATGGTGGGGGGGTGATTACTCCTCTATTACTGTGTATGGTGGGGGGTGATTACTCCTCTATTACTGTGTATGGTGGGGGGGGTGATTACTCCTCTATTACTATGTATGGTGGGGGGTGATTACTCCTCTATTACTGTGTATGGGGGGGGGGCGGAGATTATTCGTCTATCACTCTGTATGGGGGGGGGGGGAGGAGGGAGATTACCCCTCTATTACTCTATGTATCGGGGGACAGATTACTCCTATCATTGTGTATGGCGGAAGATTACTCCTCTATTACTCTGTATGGAGGAGAGATTACTCCTCTATTACTGTGTATGGGGAGGCAAGGTTACTCCTCTATTACTGTGAATGGGGGAATATTAGTCCTCTTACTCTGTATGTGGGAGAGATTACTCTTCCATTACTCTGTATGGGGGGGTGGGGGGAGAGATTACTCCTGTATTACTCTGTGTAGAGGGGAGGGAGAGATTACTCTATCACTCTGTGTATTGGGGGGGGGGGGGAGAGATTACTCTCTATTACTCTGTATGGGGGGGTGTAGAGATTACTCCTCTATTACTCTGTATGGGGGGGGGGGGGAGAGATTACTCCTCTATTACTCTGTGTAGAGGGGAGGGAGAGATTACTCTATCACTCTGTGTATTGGGGGGGGGGAGAGATTACTCCTCTATTACTCTGTATGGGGGGGTGTAGAGATTACTCCTCTATTACTCTGTATGGGGGGGGGGGGAGAGATTACTCCTCTATTACTCTGGGTATAGGGGAGGGAGAGGTTACTCTCTCACTCTGCGTATGGGGGGTGCTGGCATGTGATAAATGCAGGGACCACCCTCAGGCAGCAGGGTAAGGAGGGGAGAGTGAACAGCGAGGGTGAAGGGGAGGCAGTCTGCGTCTCAGGCTGTCATCAGCTGTCTCTGCGATAGCTCCAGCTTCTCCCCATCGCCCACACTCAGAGATATGTGCGTCAGGGGCCTGGCTGGTTACACACCCCTCTAACCCAACAAAAGGATTGATTAGTGAACTGCAGAGGTAGCTTGCTCCTTTTAAATTCCTAATGAACTAAAGACAGCTACCTTGGGCGTACTGTGTGGAAAGACTGGGCACTGGGCTGGCAGGTTAGGTGGAGGCCATGCATGCCAATGTGACGAGCTTGCACAGAGTGAGAGGTCAGCAAGTCAAAGGGCATCGGGAGGCCGCGGGCAGAGCAGGGGGACAGAGCCGCACATATCGTGTGCCTCTGAACAGGGCCTCTCTCTCTCCACATCTCACGTCCGATCAGCCCTCGGCTCTGCGCTGGTACAGGCCAGGTTTGAGCGAAGGGCAAACGCTGGCCTCCCGTCACGAGCTCACTCTGTCCTTGAGGCACCAGCAGGTCATCGCAGACTGAAACTCGTGCAGACTCAGGAGGCTCAGGCGCAGCTCCCTGAGTGATGGGGAGAATGTGGAATCAAGGAAAACACTCACACAGTCTATACACCTCAACTCTTTACATTGGACACAGCAAAACAACGAGGGGCAGTGTTTGTGTCAAAGGAGGGTTGCAATTGCCGGGGGGTGTCTGCATTGAATCCAGTGGAAGATTGCTCCCCAGTGGGTGAATCCAGTGGAAGGTCGCTCCCCAGTGGGTGAATCCAGTGGAAGATCGCTCCTCAGTGGGTGAATCCAGTGCGGGACCGGGTCCTGAATGGGCAAATTTACAGTGAATTCGGTGTAGAAGAAGTGGCTAAGCAGTTAATTCACTGAGTCCAGTGGAGGAGCAATCCACAGTGGGTCAATCTGCAGCAATCGCTGTGCTTATGGATCCTGAATGGGTGAAGGGGCAGTGTCTTCAGTGGGGGCAGTCCTGAGTGGGCGCATTTGCAGTACATTCAGTGCAGAAATCCTAAATTTTAGCGAATCCAGTGTAGAAGTCCGGAATGGGTGAACCTGCAAAAAATGAGTGGTCTTGAATGGGCAAATTGACAGTGGATCCAGTGCAGGAATAGTCCTCGACGGGTGAATTTGCAGTGGATCCAGTGCAGGACTGTCCCTCGACGGGTGAATTTGCAGTGGATCCAGTGCGAGACGGTCCCTCGACGGGTGAATTTGCAGCGGATCCAGTGCAGGAATAGTCCTCGACGGGTGAATTTGCAGTGGATCCAGTGCAGGACTGTCCCTCGACGGGTGAATTTGCAGTGGATCCAGTGGGGGACTGTCCCTCGACGGGTGAATTTGCAGTGATCCAGTGCAGGAATAGTCCTCGACGGGTGAATTTGCAGTGGATCCAGTGCAGGACTGTCCCTCGACGGGTGAATTTGCAGTGGATCCAGTGCGAGACTGTCCCTCGACGGGTGAATTTGCAGTGGATCCAGTGCGAGACTGTCCCTCGACGGGTGAATTTGCAGTGGATCCAGTGCAGGAATAGTCCTCGACGGGTGAATTTGCAGTGGATCCAGTGCTGGAACAGTCCCCTGACGGGTGAATTTGCAGTGGATCCAGTGCGGGACTGTCCCCCGACGGGTGAAATTTGCAGTGGATCCAGTGCGGGACTGTCCCCCGACGGGTGAAATTTGCAGTGGATCCAGCGCGGGACTGTCCCCCGACGGGTGAATTTGCAGTGGATCCAGTGCGGGACTGTCCCCCGACGGGTGAAATTTGCAGTGGATCCAGCGCGGGACTGTCCCCCGACGGGTGAATTTGCAGTGGATCCAGTGCGGGACTGTCCCCCGACGGGTGAATTTGCAGTGGATCCAGTACGGGACTGTCCCCCGACGGGTGAATTTGCAGTGGATCCAGTGCGGGACTGTCCCCCGACGGGTGAATTTGCAGTGGATCCAGTGCGGGACTGTCCCCCGACGGGTGAATTTGCAGTGGATCCAGTGCGGGACTGTCCCCCGACGGGTGAATTTGCAGTGGATCCAGTGCGGGACTGTCCCGACAGGTGAATTTGCAGTGGATCCAGTGCGGGACTGTCCCTCGACGGGTGAATTTGCAGTGGATCCAGTGCAGGAATAGTCCTCGACGGGTGAATTTGCAGTGGATCCAATGCGGGACTGTCCCTCGATGGGTGAATTTGCAGTGGATCCAGTGCGGGACTGTCCCTCGACGGGTGAATTTGCAGTGGATCCAGTGCAGGAATAGTCCTCGACGGGTGAATTTGCAGTGGATCCAATGCGGGACTGTCCCTCGATGGGTGAATTTGCAGTGGATCCAGTGCGGGACTGTCCCTCGATGAGTGAATTTGCAGTGGATCCAGTGCGGGACTGTCCCTCGACGGGTGAATTTGCAGCGGATCCAGTGTGCGGCCAATGTTGGACATTATATTTGAAGCTGGCATATAATTACGCTCAGTGCGGGCAGTCAAATGAAGAACACAGAAGGACCTCCTGAACGGGTCAGTCAATCGGGTTGGAGTTACAGGCAAGCCTGGAATCGATGAAGTGGTTTGGGAGCGGCAGTTGCTTGCGATGAACCCAGCTGGATTTGAGCTGCAGTGTTGCGGAATGGGTGGTGAGTGGCGGGCACCGTGCCCGGTGGCGAGCTGATATCCTTACCGTGCCGGGGTCACCTTGTTCTTGCTCTCCATCTCCTTCCCTCGAACTGCGGCCATGTAGGAGAAGAGACACAGCACGGAGTAACAGATCTCATGGGCCTGGGGCAAGGCAAGAAGGGAGACGGCATTAAAACCTCCACAAATCAGCCCCACTCACACTCACATCAGCCCCTCAGACACAAAAGGAACATTCTGGAAATTGGCCGCAGGTTCTTGACCTCTTGTTCAGAATCCGACCTATTTCGAAATTTCCATTTCTATTTCTGCATACCCCCTAATATTGAACATTGGGGTTTGAAGAGTGCAGTGTCTCTGCGTCACGTCCAGTGTAAATCCACAAATTCATTCATCAGATAGGGGAGAAACACATTTCAAACCAGGGCCCAGTGACATGCCGACTGAGTCTGCAACCCTGAACTCACAATAGGCCGCACCGGGACACGGGGGGCACGCCCGTCCACCGCACCGGGGCACGGGGGGGCACGCCCGTCCACCGCACCGGGGCACGGGGGGGCACGCCCGTCCACCGCACCGGGGCACGGGGGGGGCACGCCCGTCCACCGCACCGGGGCACGGGGGGGGGCACGCCCGTCCGCCGCACCGGGGCACGGGGGGGGGGGCACGCCCGTCCGCCGCACCGGGGCACGGGGGGGGCACGCCCGTCCGCCGCACCGGGACACGGGGGGGGCACGCCCGTCCGCCGCACCGGGGCACGGGGGGGGCACGCCCGTCCGCCGCACCGGGGCACGGGGGGGGGGGGCACGCCCGTCCGCCGCACCGGGGCACGGGGGGGGCACGCCCGTCCGCCGCACCGGGACACGGGGGGGGGCACGCCCGTCCGCCGCACCGGGGCACGGGGGGGGGGGCACGCCCGTCCGCCGCACCGGGGCACGGGGGGGGCACGCCCGTCCGCCGCACCGGGACACGGGGGGGGCACGCCCGTCCGCCGCACCGGGACACGGGGGGGGCACGCCCCATATACCATAGCCGGGGCGAACACCATATACCACACCCCAGGGTGAACGATGAACCCCATATACCACACCCCAGGGTGAACGATGAACCCCATATACCACACCTCATGGTGAACGATGAACCCCATATACCACACCTCATGGTGTACGATGAACCGCATATACCACACCTCATGGTGTACGATGAACCCATATACCACACCTCATGGTGTACGATGAACCCCATATACCACACCCCAGGGTGTACGATGAACCCCATATACCACACCTCATGGTGAACGATGAACCCCATATACCACACCTCATGGTGTACGATGAACCCCATATACCACACCTCATGGTGAACGATGAACCCCATATACCACACCTCATGGTGTACGATGAACCGCATATACCACACCCCGTGGTGTACGATGAACCCCATATACCACACCCCGCGGTGTACGATGAACCCCATATACCACACCTCATGGTGTACGATGAACCCCATATACCACACCCCAGGGTGAACGATGAACCCCATATACCACACCCCAGGGTGAACGATGAACCCCATATACCACACCCCAGGGTGAACGATGAACCCCATATACCACACCTCATGGTGTACGATGAACCGCATATACCACACCTCATGGTGTACGATGAACCCCATATACCACACCTCATGGTGTACGATGAACCCCATATACCACACCCCAGGGTGTACGATGAACCCCATATACCACACCTCATGGTGAACGATGAACCCCATATACCACACCTCATGGTGTACGATGAACCCCATATACCACACCTCATGGTGAACGATGAACCCCATATACCACACCTCATGGTGTACGATGAACCGCATATACCACACCCCGTGGTGTACGATGAACCCCATATACCACACCCCGCGGTGTACGATGAACCCCATATACCACACCTCATGGTGTACGATGAACCCCATATACCACACCCCAGGGTGAACGATGAACCCCATATACCACACCTCATGGTGTACGATGAACCCCATATACCACACCTCATGGTGAACGATGAACCCCATATACCACACCTCATGGTGTACGATGAACCCCATATACCACACCCCAGGGTGAACGATGAACCCCATATACCACACCTCATGGTGTACGATGAACCGCATATACCACACCCCAGGGTGTATGATGAACCCCATATACCACACCCCAGGGTGAACGATGAACCCCATATACCACACCCCAGGGTGAACGATGAACCCCATATACCACACCCCAGGGTGAACGATGAACCCCATATACCACACCCCAGGGTGAACGATGAACCCCATATACCACACCCCAGGGTGAACGATGAACCCCATATACCACACCCCAGGGTGAACGATGAACCCCATATACCACACCTCATGGTGTACGATGAACCCCATATACCACACCCCGCGGTGTATGATGAACCCCATATACCACACCTCATGGTGTACGATGAACCCCATATACCACACCTCACGGTGTACGATGAACCCCATATACCACACCTCATGGTGTACGATGAACCCCATATACCACACCCCGCGGTGTACGATGAACCCCATATACCACACCTCATGGTGTACGATGAACCCCATATACCACACCTCACGGTGTACGATGAACCCCATATACCACACCCCGCGGTGTATGATGAACCCCATATACCACACCCCGCGGTGTATGATGAACCCCATATACCACACCCCGCGGTGTATGATGAACCCCATATACCACACCCCGTGGTGTACGATGAACCCCATATACCACACCCTGCGGTGTACGATGAACCCCATATACCACACCCCGCGGTGTACGATGAACCCCATATACCACACCCTGCGGTGTACGATGAACCCCATATACCACACCCCAGGGTGAACGATGAACCCCATATACCACACCTCATGGTGTACGATGAACCCCATATACCACACCCCGCGGTGTACGATGAACCCCATATACCACACCCCGTGGTGTATGATGAACCCCATATACCACACCCTGCGGTGTATGATGAACCCCATATACCACACCCTGCGGTGTACGATGAACCCCATATACCACACCCTGCGGTGTATGATGAACCCCATATACCACACCCTGCGGTGTACGATGAACCCCATATACCACACCTCATGGTGTACGATGAACCCCATATACCACACCCCGCAGTACAAGGTGTACCACAGTTGTGCGGTGCTGACTGGGTGACGTATCCTCTCTCTCTCCCAAGGCAGGAGGCCCCTGGGGTTCATACCCAGAGTGGTTTCTTGGTTCTGGGGCTTGTTCCATTTTCCTGATCAGAACGAGTACACTGCTTAAAACTGAGAATATAAAATAGATTCTGAACTCCGGTTGGGGACTCGAATTATTACACCTAATTCTTCTGTCCAAATAACGTTCAAACAACTGAACAATAGTGCCTGCTCGATGAGGGAGATCAATGCTGTGGTAACAGCCTTTAAGCGTGACGCTGCCTTTAACATGAGCCAAGCTGCACTGTGCCAAGTAAAACTGCTCCAAAGTGTTTGCAGATCTGACTTGCTCTCAGGAAGTGAGCTGGAAGAGGTGTGACCCAGAACCCAATATTTGAAATAGAGGGGTTCGACACACATGGACCCTTCGTCACTTGCCCAGCAGTGGGCGTGGCCCCCATGATCTACTGGCATTGCTCGCCCAGCAGCAGGGGCACGTCTGACCCTCCCACCCTGGGTGTCGCGTGCCCAGGAGGGGGTCGGGTATCACCTGTAAAATGGACAAATCGCTCTCGAGTCGGTGCTCCGGCACCTCTGAAGTGACCTCAGCATTAAAAAAAAAGTTTAGTTGGACAGAAAGTAGGGGAGGGCCGAACGGATTAGTAACACCAAGGAAGGAGGAGTTTACTCACCATTGGAGTCTTGTACTTGTGGGTCACCACTTCGTTAGTTTGTGGAACTGAAACCGGACGAGCAAGAGACAAAAGAGAGAGTTTAACTCAGGAGAAAAGCAAGAACACAGTCGCACGCCGAGACCGCGTGCGCACAAACACAGTCGCACGCCGAGACCGCGTGCGCACAAACACAGTCGCACGCCGACACCGCGTGCGCACAAACACAGTCGCACGCCGAGACCGCGTGCGCACAAACACAGTCGCACGCCGAGACCGCGTGCGCACAAACACAGTCGCACGCCGAGACCGCGTGCGCACAAACACAGTCGCACGCCGAGACCGCGTGCGCACAAACACAGTCGCACGCCGAGACCGCGTGCGCACAAACACAGTCGCACGCCGAGACCGCGTGCGCACAAACACAGTCGCACGCCGAGACCGCGTGCGCACAAACACAGTCGCACGCCGAGACCGTGCACACACAAACACAGTCGCACGCCGAGACCGTGTGTACACACAGTTGTATGCCGAGACTATGTACACACACAGTCGTACGCCGAGACCGTACACACACACGCCAAGACTGTGCATACACACAGGGTCGCATGCCGAGACTGTAAATGCAGTCACTAACCAACTGTATATACACAGTCATACACCGACTGTATACCCAGTCACACACAGAGACCGTATACCCAGTCACACACACACACACACACACACACCAAGACCGTATACACAGTAAAACCTGTACATTATGGACACCTTGGCTACTGGTATCAGCTGTCCTTATTTTCAAACTGGTCATCACTAAAAATTCAGTGGATATGGGAGTTCTTTACCCAGCATCCATAGCGGCAGAGATAGAGTGGTGTCTCCGCTCCTATGGATGCTGGGTATAAAGCTCCCCATTCCACAAAACCCGCTGTCGTCTCGGGCTGACCGCTTTACACTGACCTCAAGAATTTGGGGGCAGAAAGGAAGCAAGGTGCAAGGAGCAGTGCGGGTGATCCTGACTCAGGCTGTGTCCCATGTCTTAAGTTGTAAAAGGGCTTGGTGCATTGCAGGCTATCCATAGTTCCTCATTTGTGAGTATCTGTGGATTCAGAGCCTCTTTAAAGTTTATTGGCGTCTCTCAATAAGTGTCCATTTTTTGCAGGTGTCCATTTATACAGTTTTCACAGTACACACACGGTCGCACACCGTGACTGAATACACACACGGTCGCACGCCGTGACTGAATACACACACGGTCGCATGCCGTGACTGAATACACACACGGTCGCACGCCGTGACTGAATACACACACGGTCGCACGCCGTGACTGAATAAACACACGGTCGCACGCCGTGACTGAATACACACACGGTCGCACGCCGTGACTGAATACACACACGGTCGCACGCCGTGACTGAATACACACACGGTCGCACACCGTGACTGAATACACAAACGGTCGCACACCGTGACTGAATAAACACACGGTCGCACACCGTGACTGAATACACACACGGTCGCACACCGTGACTGAATACACACACGGTCGCACACCGTGACTGAATAAACACACGGTCGCACACCGTGACTGAATACACACACGGTCGCACACCGTGACTGAATAAACACACGGTCGCACACCGTGACTGAATACACACACGGTCGCACACCCTGACTGAATACACACACGGTCGCACACCGTGACTGAATACACACACGGTCGCACACCCTGACTGAATACACACACGGTCGCACACCGTGACTGAATAAACACACGGTCGCACACCGTGACTGAATACACACACGGTCGCACACCCTGACTGAATACACACACGGTCGCACACCCTGACTGAATACACACACGGTCGCACACCGTGACTGAATACACACACAGACACAGACTGTATAACTGTATAAACACACACAGACTGTATAAACACGCACAGACTGGATAAACACACAGACACACCCGAGCTATACACACACAGACTGCACACACACACACAGTACACATAATTAGATTCATCTTCGTTTTTCTCAGTTGTAGTTCCGAGTAACTGAAAACCAAGGTGGTTTACTCT
This sequence comes from Heptranchias perlo, assembly GCF_035084215.1. Classification (NCBI taxonomy): domain Eukaryota; kingdom Metazoa; phylum Chordata; class Chondrichthyes; order Hexanchiformes; family Hexanchidae; genus Heptranchias; species Heptranchias perlo. The sequence continues at coordinate 176,846 of NC_090336.1, read as the reverse complement.
AGAGACCACAATCTCCAGCACTTTATGCCACTGCCCCGAACACCCGAGGGGTCAGGTGTCCTTCCGTTCGATTCCAACATCGGGGGGCTTGGCTGGGGCAGATGGTTGAGCGCCTCGGGCTCACATCAAAGGATACCCATTCCATCCGGTCGTGACTTTGATGAATGCCCATCTCCCAGACAGAGGGGCTCAGACTCTCTCTCACACAAACACTGTGGGTGAGCTACATCCCTCCCAGCAGAGGTTTTAACAGGCTCAGTAATTCAGCTTGAGGAGAGGAGGCACCGGCCAAGGAGCGTAGGCAGCTTGATTGCTCTCGGTGTAAACTCAATTGAATTGCGTTCACGTAGTTTATGTAAAATAAACCAACTCTTGGTGTGAAGTTGTGCCTCATCACGACAGCGAGCGTTTCAGACAGGGTTCCATAATGACCGGAGAACGCACCGGAGATATTTTGGCAGTCAGTATGTGGAGTAAGTGTACTGCTACAATCCCTGGTCATGCCATTAATTAACAAATTATTGGACATCAAAAGGTGCACTCCGGATCATAGGGGTGCAAGATCCACTTACACGAGTGACCAAGGTAACCAGAGCAAAGTCCCCAAAACAATACACACGCACATACTGAGGCTGTATGCAGTGTCACATATGCAGGCTGTGTATATACATTATACACACACGGGCACGTACTGAGGCTGTATGCAGTGTCACATATGCAGGCTGCGTATATACATTGTACACACACGGGCACGTACTGAGGCTGTATGCAGTGTCACAAATGCAGGCTGCGTATATACATTGTACACATAAGCACACATACCGAGGTGCATGCACAGTGTCACATATGCAGGCTGCGTATATACATTATTTTTACAGACAATTACATACCGATGCTGCACATTTAAATGCACATAGGATGCATGTACACACAGACAAACTAAAGCTGTATACATAGACATACTCAAGTTACATTGACAGTCATGCTTGGGCTGTACAGTCATATACACAGCTGTGCACAGTCAGTACACAGTCACAACGAGGCTGTAGATGGTCACACACTCAGTTTCTATGCACACACACTATTTGAGGTTGTATGTAGACAGTCACACACTGAGACTGTACATACACAGAGCCAAATACTCAGGCTGTATATACACCAAGTCATAGACTTTAGACACAGGTGCAGTCATCGACTGAGGCTGCATAAATATACCATTACATACTGAGGCTACACATGTACGCACAGGCTGCACATTTAAAAACAGCTGTGTTATTAGCATGCAAACACAAACCTGTTACAGCAGGAGACAGAATCCCTTCAGACTGCTCCATTTACTGGATTCAGACAATCAGGACCCTTCCATTGAGGGTCATGCTCAAAGGTTCAACATCCTCAATCTGCCACTTTAGTTCACTACCAGAGAATCAGCAAAACTCCAGCACAGGAGGCCACTCAGCCCATCGTACCTGTGCCATCCCGGAGCTGTCAGCTCTGATTCCATGTCCCTGCTCTTTTCCTGTGCCTGACACGGACCACTCTAAAGTAAAAATACTCAATTGGAGGAGGGCCAATTTCAGTGGGTTGAGAATGGATCTGGCCCGGGTAAATTGGAATCAAAGATTGGCAGGCAAAACTGTAATTGAACAGTGGGCGGCCTTTAAAGAGGAGATGGTTCGGGTACAGTCTGGGTACATTCTCACAAGGGAGAAAGGTAGGGCAACTAAAGCCAGAGCTCCCTGGATGACAAAAGAGATAGAGAGTAAGATGAGGCAGAAAAAGGGGGCATATGACAAATGTCAGATTGATAACACAAGTGAGAACCAGACAGGATATAGAAAGTTTAGAAGTGAAAAAGGAAATAAGAGGGGCAAAGAGAGAGTATGAGAATAGACTGGCGGCCAACATAAAAGGGAATCCAAAAGTCTTCTACAGGTATGTAAACAGTAAATGGGTAGTGAGAGGAGGGGTGGGACTGATTAGGGACCATAAGGGAGATCTACTCATGGAAGCAGAGGGGATGGCCGAGGTACTAAGTGAGTACTTTGCATCTGTCTTTACCAAGGAAGAAGATGCTGCCAGAGTCTTGGTAAAGGAAGAGATACTGAATGGGCTAAAAATTGATAAAGAGGAGGTACTAGAAAGACTGGCTGTACTTAAAGTAGATAAGTCACCTGGTCTGGATGGGATGCATCCTAAGTTGCTGAGGGAAGTAAGGGTGGAAATTGCGGAGGTACTGGCCATAATCTTCCAAATATCCCTAGATACAGGGATGGTGCCAGAGGACTGGAGAATTGCAAATGTTACACGCTTGTTCAAAAAAAGGTGTAAGGATAAACCCAGCAACTACAGGCCAGTCAGTTTAACCTCGGTGGTGAGGAAACTTTTAGAAATGATAATCCAGGACAGAATTAACAGTCACTTGGACGAGTGTGGATTGATTAGGGAAAGCCAGCATGGATTTGTTAAAGGCAAATCGTGTTTAACTAACCTGATAGAGTTTTTTGATGAGGTAACAGAGAGGGTAGATGAGGGCAATGCAGTTGATGTGGTGTATATGGACTTTCAAAAGGTGTTTGATAAAGTGTCGCACAGTGGGCTTATCATCAAGATGGCGGCCTATGGAATAAAGGGGGCAGTAGCAACATGGATACAGAATTGGCTAAGGGACAGGAAACAGAGAGTAGTGGTGAACGGTTGTTTTTCGGACTGGAGGGAGGTGTACAGTGGTTTTCCCCAGGGGTCAGTGCTGGGACCACTGCTTTTCTTGATATATATTAATGACTTGGGCTTGGGTGTAGAGGACACAATTTCAAAATTTGCAGATGTCACGAAACTTGGAAGTGAATAGTGAGGAGGATAGTGATAGGGTTCAAGAGGATATAGACAGGCTGGTGGAATGGGCGGACCCATGGCAGATGAAATTTAACGCAGAAAAATGTGAAGTGATACATTTCAGTAGGAAGAACGAGGAGAGGCAATATAAACTAGAGGGTACAATTCTAAAAGGGGTACAGGAACAGAGAGATCTGGGGGTATATGTGCACAAATCATTGAAAGTGACAGGACAGGTTGAGAAAGTGGTTAAAAAAGCATACAGGATCCTGGGCTTTATAAATATAGAGGCATAGAGTACAAAAGCAAGGAAGTCATGATGAACCTTTATAAAACACTGGTTCAGCCACAACTGGAGTATTGTGTCCAGTTCTGGGCACCACACTTTAGGAAAGATGTGCAGGCCTTGGAGAGGGTGCAGAAGAGATTTACTAGAATGATTCCAGGGATGAGGGACTTTAGTTACATGGGTAGACTGGAGAAGCTGGGGTTGTTCTCCTTGGAACAGAGACAGTTGCGAGGAGATTTGATCGAGGTGTTCAAAATCATGAAGGGTCTAGACAGAGTAGATAGAGAGAAACTGTTCCCATTGGTGGAAGGGTCAAGAACCAGAGGACAGAGATTTAAGGTGATTGGCAAAAGAACCAAAGGTGACATGAGGAAAAACTTTTTTACACAGCGAGTGGTTGTGATCTGGAATGCACTGCCCGAGGGGGTGGTGGAGGCAGATTCAATCATGGCCTTCAAAAGGGAACTGGATAAGTACTTGAAAGGAAAAAATTTGCAGGGCTACGGGGATAGGGTGGGGGAGTGGGACTAGCTGGATTGCTCTTGCATAGAACCGGCACGGACTCGATGGGCCGAATGGCCTCCTTCCGTGCTGCAACCTTTCTATGCCCTTCAATATCCAGATGATTCATTTTAAATGTTGGGACTAACGTGACCTCGATGCAGAGGGGCGTTTGGTTGTGAGTGCTCCGCGTGGCACTCCTTCACGTGCCAGCGTTCAGTGCTGTGGCGCTGCGCGGAGAAGGTTGGCCAGGTTCTGTGACTATCGAATACCCAGGATCTCACCCCTCACTACCCCGGCCCCTGCCTGTCACAGGGCACTGGGGAGAGGAGGGAAGCGACCGTCACAACTCCAGTTGGCAGGGTGGGGAAGGTGCCTCAATGAGGTGGGCATTCATTCTGAACGGGTTAAATATGCCTCTTCATTCAGTAATGGAGTACTTTTTCAAAAAAATAATGTAGCAATTGACATTTAGCAGAAAGAAAGGTTTGTATTTCTATAGCGAGACGGGTGGGTGACGGAGAGAGGGGGCGAGACGGGTGGGTGACGGAGAGAGGGGGCGAGACGGGTGGGTGACGGAGAGAGGGGGCGAGACGGGTGGGTGACGGAGAGAGGGGGCGAGACGGGTGGGTGACGGAGAGAGGGGGCGAGACGGGGTGGGTGACGGAGAGAGGGGGCGAGACGGGGAAAGGGAGAGAGGGGGCGAGACGGGGAAAGGGAGAGAGGGGGCGAGACGGGGAAAGGGAGAGAGGGGGCGAGACGGGGAAAGGGAGAGAGAGGGCGAGACGGGGAAAGGGAGAGAGAGGGCGAGACGGGGAAAGGGAGAGAGAGGGCGAGACGGGGAAAGGGAGAGAGGGGGCGAGACGGGGAAAGGGAGAGATGGAGAGAGGGGGCGAGACGGGGAAAGGGAGAGAGGGGGCGAGACCGGGGAAAGGGAGAGAGAGGGCGAGACGGGGAAAGGGAGAGAGAGGGCGAGACGGGGAAAGGAGAGAGAGGGCGAGACGGGGAAAGGAGAGAGAGGCGGCGAGACGGGGAAAGGGAGAGAGAGGGCGAGACGGGGAAAGGGAGAGAGAGGGCGAGACGGGAAAGGGAGAGAGAGGGCGAGACGGGGAAAGGGAGAGAGAGGGCGAGACGGGGAAAGGGAGAGAGAGGGCGAGACGGGGAAAGGGAGAGAGAGGGCGAGACGGGAAAGGGAGAGAGAGGCGAGACGGGGAAAGGGAGAGAGAGAGAGCGCGAGACGGGGAAAGGGAGAGAGAGCGCGAGACGGGGAAAGGAGAGAGAGCGCCGACGGGGAAAGGGAGAGAGCGCGAGACGGGGAAAGGGAGAGAGAGCGCGAGACGGGGAAAGGGAGAGAGAGCGCGAGACGGGGAAAGGGAGAGAGAGCGCGAGACGGGGAAAGGGAGAGAGAGGGCGAGACGGGGAAAGGGAGAGAGAGGGCGAGACGGGGAAAGGGAGAGAGAGGGCGAGACGGGGAAAGGGAGAGAGGGGCGAGACGGGGAAAGGGAGAGAGGGGGCGAGACGGGGAAAGGGAGAGAGGGGCGAGACGGGGAAAGGGAGAGAGGGGGCGAGACGGGGAAAGGAGAGAGAGCGCGAGACGGGGAAAGGGAGAGAGAGCGCGAGACGGGGAAAGGGAGAGAGAGCGCGAGACGGGGAAAGGGAGAGAGAGAGCGCGAGACGGGGAAAGGGAGAGAGAGCGCGAGACGGGGAAAGGGAGAGAGAGGCGAGACGGGGAAAGGAGAGAGAGGGCGAGACGGGGAAAGGAGAGAGAGGGCGAGACGGGGAAAGGGAGAGAGAGGCGAGACGGGGAAAGGGAGAGAGAGCGCGAGACGGGGAAAGGGAGAGAGAGCGCGAGACGGGGAAAGGAGAGAGAGCGCGAGACGGGGAAAGGGAGAAGAGCGCGAGACGGGGAAAGGGAGAGAGAGCGCGAGACGGGGAAAGGGAGAGAGAGCGCGAGACGGGGAAAGGAGAGAGAGCGCGAGACGGGGAAGAGAGAGAGAGAGAGAGCGCGAGACGGGGAAAGGGAGAGAGAGCGCGAGACGGGGAAAGGGAGAGAGAGCGCGAGACGGGGAAAGGGAGAGAGAGCGCGAGACGGGGAAAGGGAGAGAGAGCGCGAGCGCACGAGAGCCGGGGGAAAGGGAGAGAGAGAGCGCGAGAGCCGGGGGAGAGGGAGAGAGAGAGAGAGAGCCGGGGGAAAGGGAGAGAGGGAGAGAGAGAGAGAGAGAGAGCGCGAGAGCCGGGGGACAGAGAGAGAGAGAGAGAGAGAGAGAGCCGGGGGAAAGGGAGAGAGAGAGAGAGAGAGAGCCGGGGGAAAGGAGAGAGAGAGAGAGAGAGAGCCGGGGGAAAGGGAGAGAGAGAGAGAGAGAGCGCGAGAGCCGGGGACAGAGAGAGAGAGAGCGCGAGAGCCGGGGGACAGGGAGAGAGAGAGAGAGAGAGAGAGAGAGAGAGAGCCGGGGGAAAGGGAGAGAGAGAGAGAGAGAGAGAGAGAGAGAGCCGGGGGAGAGGAGAGAGAGAGAGAGAGAGAGAGAGCCGGGGAAAGGGAGAGAGAGACGAGAGAGAGAGCCGGGGGAAAGGGAGAGAGAGAGAGAGAGAGAGAGAGCCGGGGGAAAGGAGAGAGAGAGAGAGAGAGAGAGAGAGAGAGCGAGCCGGGGGAAAGGGAGAGAGAGAGAGAGAGCGCGAGAGCCGGGGGACAGAGAGAGAGAGAGCGCGAGAGCCGGGGGACAGAGAGAGAGAGAGAGAGAGAGAGAGCCGGGGGAAAGGGAGAGAGAGAGAGAGAGAGAGAGAGCCGGGGAAAGGGAGAGAGAGAGAGAGAGAGAGAGAGCCGGGGGAAAGGGAGAGAGAGAGAGAGAGAGCGCAGAGAGCCGGGGGACAGAGAGAGAGAGAGCGCGAGAGCCGGGGGACAGGAGAGAGAGAGAGAGAGAGAGAGAGAGAGAGAGAGCCGGGGGAAAGGGAGAGAGAGAGAGAGAGAGAGAGAGAGCCGGGGGAAAGGGAGAGAGAGAGAGAGAGAGAGAGAGCCGGGGGAAAGGGAGAGAGAGAGAGAGAGAGAGCCGGGGGAAAGGGAGAGAGAGAGAGACAGAGCGCGAGAGCCGGGGGACAGGGAGAGAGAGAGAGAGAGAGAGAGCCGGGGGAAAGGGAGAGAGAGAGAGAGAGAGAGAGAGCCGGGGGAAAGGGAGAGAGAGAGAGAGAGAGAGAGAGAGAGAGCGAGCCGGGGGAAAGGGAGAGAGAGACAGAGCGTGAGAGCTGGGGGAAAGGGAGAGAGAGAGAGAGAGAGAGCCGGGGGAAAGGGAGAGAGAGACAGAGCGTGAAAGCCGGGGGAAAGGGAGAGAGAGAGCGCGAGAGCCGGGGGAGAGGGAGAGGGAGAGAGAGAGAGAGAGCCGGGGGAAAGGGAGAGAGAGAGCGCGAGAGCCGGGGGAGAGGGAGAGAGAGAGAGAGAGAGAGAGCCGGGGGAGAGGGACAGAGCGCGAGAGCGAGCCGGGGGAAAGGGAGAGAGAGAGAGAGCGCGCGAGAGCCGGGGGAAAGGAAGAGAGAGAGAGAGAGAGAGAGCGCGAGAGCCGGGGGAAAGGGAGAGAGAGAGAGCGCGCGAGAGCCGGGGAAAGGGAGAGAGAGAGAGAGAGAGCCGGGGGAAAGGGAGAGAGAGAGAGAGAGAGCCGGGGGAAAGGAGAGAGAGAGAGAGAGAGAGCGAGCCGGGGGAAAGGGAGAGAGAGAGAGAGAGAGAGAGCGCGAGAGCCGGGGGACAGGGAGAGAGAGAGAGAGAGAGAGCTGGGGGAAAGGGGGAGAGAGAGAGAGAGAGAGAGAGAGAGAGAGAGCCGGGGAAAGGGAGAGAGAGAGAGACAGAGCGCGAGAGCCGGGGGACAGGAGAGAGAGAGAGAGAGAGAGAGAGAGCCGGGGGAAAGGGAGAGAGAGAGAGAGAGAGAGAGCCGGGGGAAAGGGAGAGAGAGAGAGAGAGAGAGAGAGCCGGGGAAAGGGAGAGAGAGAGAGAGAGAGAGAGAGCCGGGGGAAAGGGAGAGAGAGAGAGAGAGAGAGAGAGAGCCGGGGGAAAGGGAGAGAGAGACAGAGCGTGAGAGCCGGGGGAAAGAGAGAGAGAGAGAGAGAGAGAGCCGGGGGAAAGGGAGAGAGAGACAGAGAGAGAGAGCCGGGGGAAAGGGAGAGAGAGACAGAGCGTGAAAGCTGGGGAAAGGGAGAGAGAGAGAGAGAGCCGGGGAAAGGGAGAGAGAGAGAGAGAGAGAGAGAGAGAGAGAGCCGGGGGAAAGGGAGAGAGAGAGAGAGAGAGAGCGAGCGAGCGAGCCGGGGGAAAGGGAGAGAGAGAGAGAGAGAGAGCGAGCGAGCCGGGGAAAGGAGGGAGAGAGAGAGAGAGAGAGAGAGAGCCGGGGGAAAGGGAGAGAGAGAGCGAGCCGGGGAAAGGAGAGAGAGAGAGAGAGCCGGGGGAAAGGGACGAGAGAGAGAGAGAGAGAGAGAGCGGGGAAGGGAGAGAGAGAGAGAGAGAGAGAGAGCCGGGGGAAAGGGAGAGAGAGAGAGAGAGAGAGCCGGGGGAAAGGGAGAGAGAGAGAGAGAGAGAGAGCCGGGGAAAGGGAGAGAGAGAGAGAGAGAGAGAGAGAGAGAGCCGGGGGAAAGGGAGACAGAGCGCGCGAGAGCCGGGGAAAGGGAGAGAGAGAGAGAGAGAGCCGGGGGAAAGTGGGGGGGGGGGGGGGAGAGAAGAGAGAGAGAGAGAGAGAGAGACGGGGAAAGGAAGAGAGAGAGAGAGAGAGAGAGAGACGGGGGAAAGGAAGAGAGAGAGAGAGAGAGAGACGGGGTAAAGGAAGAGAGAGAGAGAGAGAGACGGGGGAAAGGAAGAGAGAGAGACGGGGAAAGGAAGAGAGAGAGAGAGAGAGACGGGGGAAAGGAAGAGAGAGAGAGAGAGACGGGGAAAGGAGAGAGAGAGAGAGAGAGAGAGACGGGGGAAAGAAGAGAGAGAGAGAGAGAGACGGGGGAAAGGAAGAGAGAGAGAGAGAGACGGGGGAAAGGAAGAGAGAGAGAGAGAGAGAGAGAGAGAGACGGGGGAAAGGAAGAGAGAGAGAGAGAGAGAGACGGGGGAAAGGAAGAGAGAGAGAGAGAGAGAGACGGGGGAAAGGAAGAGAGAGAGAGAGAGAGAGAGAGACGGGGGAAAGGAAGAGAGAGAGAGAGAGAGACGGGGAAAGGAAGAGAGAGAGAGAGAGAGAGAGAGACGGGGGAAAGGAAGAGAGAGAGAGAGAGACGGGGAAAGGAAGAGAGAGAGAGAGAGAGACGGGGGAAAGGAAAAGAGAGAGAGAGACGGGGAAAGGAAAAGAGAGAGAGAGAGAGGGAGAGAGAGGGAGAAAGAGAGAGAGAGAGAGAGAGAGACGAGAGAGGAAAGGAAGAGAGAGAGGAAAGGAAGAGAGAGAGGAAAGGAAGAGAGAGAGGAAGAAGAGAGAGAGAGAGGAAAGGAAGAGAGGGACAGAGAGATGGGGAAAGGAAGAGAGAGGGAGAGGCAGGGGAGAGAGAGAGAGGGAGAGAGAGGAAGAGACGGGGGAAAGGGTGGAAAGGGGGGAGAGAGAGAGGGAGGCGGGGAAAAGGGGGGAGAGAAAGAGAGAGAGAGACAGACGGGGAAAGGGGGGGAAGAGACAGACGGGGAAAGGGGGGGGAAGAGAGAGACGGGGGAATGGGAAAAGGGAGAGAGAGAGAGAGAGGGGGGGAAAGGGAGAGAAAGAGAGAGAGACACAGAGAGAGGGGGGAGAGAAAGAGAGAGGGGGGAGAGAAAGAGAGAGGGGGAGAGAAAGAGAGAGAGAGACACACAGAGAGAGGGGGAGGAGAGAGAGAGAGAGAGAGAGAGACAGAGAGAGGGGGAGAGAAAGAGAGACAGAGAGAGGGGGAGAGAGAGAGAGGGGGAGAGAGAGAGAGAGCGAGAGAGAGAAAGAAAACCAGGGAATTATAGACCAGTTAGCCTAACATTTGTTATCGGGAAATGACTAGAGTCTATAATTAAGGATAGAGTGACTGAACACCTTGAACATTTTCAGCTGATCAGAGAGAGCCAGCATGGATTTGTAAAGTGTACGTCATGCCTGACGAACCTGATTGAATTTTTTTGAAGAGGTGACTAAAGTAGTGGACAGGGGAAAGTCTATGGATGTTGTTTATATGGATTTCCAGAAGGCATTCGATAAACTCCCTCATAAGAGACTGTTAGTTAAAGGTGAAGTTCATGGAATTGAGGTCAAATTATTGACCTGGTTCAGAAATTGGCTGAGCGGCAGGAGACAGAGAGTAGGGATAATGGGCAGGTACTCAAATTGGCAGGATGAGACTTGTCAGACAGGGATCTGTGTTGGGGCTTCAGCTATTCACTGTATTTATTAACGACTTAGGTGACTGGCTAGAGACCCACATAGAAAATTTACGGCACAGAAGGCAGCCATTCGGCCCATCGTGTCCGTGCCGACCAAAAATGAGCCACCAAGCCTAGTCCCATTTTCCTGCACTTGGTCCGTAGCCCTGTAGGTTTCGGCTCTTCAGGTGCACATCCAGGTACTTTTTAAATGAGTTGAGGGTTTCTGCCTCTCCCACCCTCTCAGGCAGTGAGCTCCAGACCCCCACCACCCTCTGGGTGAAAAAATCTCTCCTCAGATCCCCTCTAATCCTTCTACCAATCACTTTAAATCTATGCCCCCTGGTCACTGATCTCTCTGCTAAGGGAAGCTAGGCCCCTCATAATTTTATATACCTCAATTAAATCTCTCCTCAGCCTCCTCTGTTCCAAAGAAACAACCCCAGCCTATCCAATCTTTCCTCATAGTTAAAATTCTCCAGCCCTGGCAACATCCTCGTAAATCTCCTCTGTACCCTCTCTCGTGCAGTCACATCTTTCCTGTAATGTGGTGACCAGAACTGAACGCAGTACTCAAGCTGTGGCCGAACTAATGTTTTATACAGTTCCAGCATAACCTCCCTGCTCTTATATTCTATGCCTCAGCTAATAAAGGAAAGTATCTCGTATGCCTTTTTAACCACCTTATCTACCTGTCCTGCTACCTTCAGGGATCTGTGGACATGCACTCCAAGGTCCCTCACTTCCTCTACACCTCTCAGTATCCTCCCATTTATTGTGTATTCCCTTGCCTTGTTTGCTCTCCCCAAATGCCTCCCCTCACACTTCTGTGGATTGAATTCCATTTCCCACTTTTCTGCCCACCTGACCAGTCCATTGATATCTTCCTGCAATCTACAGCTTTCCTCCTCACTATCAACCACACGGCCAATTTTTGTATCATCTGCAAACTTCTTAATCATGCCCCCTACATTCAAGTCCAAATCATTAATATATATATCACAAAAAGCAAGGGACATAGTACTGACCCCTGCGGAACCCCACTGGAAACAGCCTTCCAGTCACAAAAACACCCGTCGACCATTACCCTTTGATTCCTGCCACTGAGCCAATTTTGGATCCAATTTGCCACTTTCCCTTGGATACCATGGGCTTGTTCTTTTTTTGACCAGTCTGCCATGTGGGACCTTGTCAAAAGCCTTGCTAAAACCCATATAGACTACATCAAATGCACTACCCTCATCGACCCTCCTTGTTACCTCCTCAAAAAATTCAATCAAGTTAGTCAGACACGACCTTCCCTTAACAAATCCAAGTTTTCCAATGACACAAAGATAGGCAGCATTGTAAGCAGTGTAGATGGAAGCGTAAAATTACAGAGAGATATTAATAGATTGAATGAATGGACAAAACTGTGGCAAATGGATTTCAATGTAGGCAAGTGTGAGGTCATCCACTTTGGAGCTAAAAAGGACAGATCAGAGTACTTTCTAAATGGTAAAAAGCTTGAAACAGTGGAGGTCCAAAGAGACTCAGGGGTCCCTGTACATAGATCATTAAAATATAAAATGGACAGGTACAGAAAATAATCAAAAAGGCTAATGGAATGCTGGCCTTTATATCTAGAGGACTAGACTACAAGTGGGTAAAAGTTATGCTGCAGCTATACAAAGCCCTGGTTAGACCACACCTGGAGTACTGTGAGCAGTTCTGGGCACCGCACCTTAGGGCGGGGCCGAGAGGGCGGGGGAGCAGGGGCCGAGAGGGCGGGGGAGCAGGGGCCGAGAGGGCGGGGGGGAACGGAGAGAGGGAGGGGCGGAAGGGAGAGATGGAGGGGCGGAAGGGAGAGATGGAGGGGCGGAAGGGAGAGATGGAGGGGCGGAAGGGAGAGATGGAGGGGCGGAAGGGAGAGATGGAGGGGCGGAAGGGAGAGATGGAGGGGCGGAAGGGAGAGATGGAGGGGCGGAAGGGAGAGATGGAGGGGCGGAAGGGAGAAAGAGAGGGAGAGACGGGGGTTGGGGAGAGAGAGAGAGACGGACAGACTCGGGGTGGGGGAGGGGAAGAGGAGAGGGAGATTGGGCAGGGGGGAAGGGTGGGGGGCGGGGGAGAGAGAGAGAGAGAGAGAGACACACACAGACAGACCCCGGGGAGTGGGAGCGGGGGGAGACAGACCGGGAGCTGGGAGGGGAGAAATCTGGGGGTGGGGAGGGTGGAGAGAGAGACCAGCGGAGAGAAAGCGGGAAACAGAAAGAGATATGGAGATGGAGATAGAGATAGATAAAGAGAGAGAGAAAGGAGAACGGGAAGACAAACAGACAGGATGGCAGGAGAGACAGGGAGAGATATAGTGGGGAGGGGAGGGAGAGAGAATAGCAAGGTAGAGCCAGATACAGGAGGTAAGGGATGAAGGAACACATGGGGGAGGGGGCAGAGCTGGGTGATGGAGGAATGAACAGGACAGCACTCTGGCTTTGCAGCAAGTGCGGTGAGAAAGATAGACCGTGGGGACAGTGAAGTGCCTGGTGATTCTGAGTGGGGCCCGGTATTACGTATTCCCTGAAGGAGAGGCAAGGTTTTCAGAGTGGTGGAGGCAGCAGGTCAATGTGGAAACACCAGAAACACGGCAGGGACTCAAACCCCAGGCAGCAGAGAAACGGAGACACTCCTCACACTGCAAACCACTCACTCCCCTCCTCCACCCTCCCTCCCTCACCCCAGGCAGCAGAGAAACGGAGACACTCCTCGCACTGCAAACCACTCACTCCCCTCCTCCACCCTCCCCTCCCTCCCTCCCTCACCCCAGGCAGCAGAGAAACGGAGACACTCCTCACACTGCAAACCACTCACTCCCCTCCTCCACCTCCCCCTCCCTCCCTCCCTCCCTCACCCCAGGCAGCAGAGAAACGGAGACACTCCTCACACTGCAAACCACTCACTCCCCTCCTCCACCCTCCCTCCCTCCCTCCCTCACCCCAGGCAGCAGAGAAACGGAGACACTCCTCACACTGCAAACCACTCACTCCCCTCCTCCACCCTCCCTCCCTCCCTCCCTCACCCCAGGCAGCAGAGAAACGGAGACACTCCTCACACTGCAAACCACTCACTCCCCTCCTCCACCCTCCCTCCCTCCCTCCCTCACCCCAGGCAGCAGAGAAACGGAGACACTCCTCACACTGCAAACCACTCACTCCCCTCCTCCACCCTCCCTCCCTCCCTCCCTCACCCCAGGCAGCAGAGAAACGGAGACACTCCTCACACTGCAAACCACTCACTCCCCTCCTCCACCCTCCCTCCCTCCCTCCCTCACCCCAGGCAGCAGAGAAACGGAGACACTCCTCACACTGCAAAGCACTCACTCCCCTCCTCCACCCTCCCTCCCTCACCCCAGGCAGCACTAGTCCAAACACACTACACTGTAAATATAGACATCACTGATCATCAGTGACAAAGACCCCATTACTGAACAGGCCCCTTCTTACATTGTGTGCTCCCGACCACCAGTCTAACCCACCCACCCACCTATAGGCAGCTTGCCGATGCTCTGGGGCATCCGCTCAGGGATGGGCGAGGTGGGGTGCGGGGGGAAGATAGGCCCACACACCAACCGGGCCCGCCCAACGCACCGTGCCACTGATGCCAGGGGGTTTAAATCACGGCTTCCCCCAACACTCCACACTCCACTCCCCCCCCCCCAACAAACAACTCCCCGACATTACAACAGTGACTGCAATTCTAAAGTGCTTCACTGGCTGTAAAGCACCTTGGGATGTCCTGAGGTTGTGGAAGGCGCTATAGAAATGCAAGTTGTTTCTTTTTATCGGTCCATAATTGAGGTTCGCCGATTTGAACCTGACCTCTTCCCACCGTGCAATATCCCTTGTCCCAGACTCCCCTCTCTCCCTCCCCGAACTGGCTCGTGTTCTCACAGACAGGGTCACGCTGTATCACTGCTTATTTGAGAATGGACTTTGCTTGCTGCTCAACTGAGTTATCAGGGGATGGATACACTGGGGTTCAGTGCTGTGTACACAGGGGATGGATACGCAGTGGTTCGGTGCTGTGTACACAGGGGATGGATACGCTGGGGTTCGGTGCTGTGTACACGGGATGGATACGCAGTGGTTCGGTGCTGTGTACACAGGGGATGGATACGCTGGGGTTCGGTGCTGTGTACACAGGGGATGGATACGCTGGGGTTCGGTGCTGTGTACACTGGGGATGGATACGCAGTGGTTCGGTGCTGTGTACACAGGGGATGGATACGCAGTGGTTCGGTGCCGTGTACACAGGGGATGGATACGCAGTGGTTCGGTGCCGTGTACACAGGGGATGGATACGCAGGGGTTCGGTGCCGTGTACACAGGGGATGGATACGCAGTGGTTCGGTGCTGTGTACACAGGGGATGGATACGCAGTGGTTCGGTGCCGTGTACACAGGGGATGGATACGCAGTGGTTCGGTGCTGTGTACACAGGGGATGGATACACTGGGGTTCGGTGTTGTGTACACAGGGGATGGATACACTGGGGTTCGGTGCTGTGTACACAGGGGATGGATACGCTGGGGTTCGGTGCTGTGTACACAGGGGATGGATACGCTGGGGTTCGGTGCTGTACACAGGGGATGGATACACTGGGGTTCGGTGCTGTGTACACAGGGGATGGATACACTGGGGTTCGGTGCTGTGTACACTGGGGATGGGTACGCTGGGGTTCGGTGTTGTGTACACAGGGGATGGATACACTGGGGTTCGGTGCTGTGTACACAGGGGATGGATACGCTGGGGTTCGGTGCTGTGTACACTGGGGATGGATACGCTGGGGTTCGGTGCTGTACACAGGGGATGGATACACTGGGGTTCGGTGCTGTGTACACAGGGGATGGATACACTGGGGTTCGGTGTTGTGTACACAGGGGATGGATACACTGGGGTTCGGTGCTGTGTACACAGGGGATGGATACGCTGGGGTTCGGTGCTGTGTACACGGGATGGATACGCAGTGGTTCAGTGCTGTGTACACAGGGGATGGATACACTGGGGTTCGGTGCTGTGTACACAGGGGATGGATACGCAGGGGTTCGGTGCTGTGTACACAGGGGATGGATACGCTGGGGTTCGGTGCTGTGTACACAGGGGATGGATACACTGGGGTTCGGTGTTGTGGACACAGGGGATTGATACGCTGGGGTTCGGTGTTGTGGACACAGGGGATGGATACGCTGGGGTTCGGTGCTGTGTACACAGGGGATGGATACGCTGGGGTTCGGTGCTGTGTACACAGGGGATGGATACGCTGGGGTTCGGTGCTGTGTACACAGGGGATGGATACGCTGGGGTTCGGTGCTGTGTACACAGGGGATGGATACGCTGGGGTTCGGTGCTGTGTACACGGGATGGATACGCAGTGGTTCAGTGATGTGTACACAGGGGATGGATACACTGGGGTTCGGTGCTGTGTACACAGGGGATGGATACGCAGGGGTTCGGTGCTGTGTACACAGGGGATGGATACGCTGGGGTTCGGTGCTGTGTACACGGGATGGATACGCAGTGGTTCAGTGCTGTGTACACAGGGGATGGATACACTGGGGTTCGGTGCTGTGTACACAGGGGATGGATACACTGGGGTTCGGTGCTGTGTACACAGGGGATGGATACGCTGGGGTTCGGTGCTGTGTACACGGGATGGATACGCAGTGGTTCAGTGCTGTGTACACAGGGGATGGATACACTGAGGTTCGGTGCTGTGTACACAGGGGATGGATACGCAGGGGTTCGGTGCTGTGTACACAGGGGATGGATACGCAGGGGTTCGGTGCTGTGTACACAGGGGATGGATACGCTGGGGTTCGGTGCTGTACACAGGGGATGGATACACTGGGGTTCGGTGCTGTGTACACAGGGGATGGATACACTGGGGTTCGGTGTTGTGTACACAGGGGATGGATACACTGGGGTTCGGTGCTGTGTACACAGGGGATGGATACGCTGGGGTTCGGTGCTGTGTACACAGGGGATGGATACGCTGGGGTTCGGTGCTGTACACAGGGGATGGATACACTGGGGTTCGGTGCTGTGTACACAGGGGATGGATACACTGGGGTTCGGTGCTGTGTACACTGGGGATGGGTACGCTGGGGTTCGGTGTTGTGTACACAGGGGATGGATACGCTGGGGTTCGGTGCTGTGTACACAGGGGATGGATACGCTGGGGTTCGGTGCTGTGTACACTGGGGATGGATACGCTGGGGTTCGGTGCTGTACACAGGGGATGGATACACTGGGGTTCGGTGCTGTGTACACAGGGGATGGATACACTGGGGTTCGGTGTTGTGTACACAGGGGATGGATACACTGGGGTTCGGTGCTGTGTACACAGGGGATGGATACGCTGGGGTTCGGTGCTGTGTACACAGGGGATGGATACGCAGTGGTTCAGTGCTGTGTACACAGGGGATGGATACACTGGGGTTCGGTGCTGTGTACACAGGGGATGGATACGCAGGGGTTCGGTGCTGTGTACACAGGGGATGGATACGCAGGGGTTCGGTGCTGTGTACACAGGGGATGGATACGCTGGGGTTCGGTGCTGTGTACACAGGGGATGGATACACTGGGGTTCGGTGTTGTGGACACAGGGGATTGATACGCTGGGGTTCGGTGTTGTGGACACAGGGGATGGATACGCTGGGGTTCGGTGCTGTGTACACAGGGGATGGATACGCTGGGGTTCGGTGCTGTGTACACAGGGGATGGATACGCTGGGGTTCGGTGCTGTGTACACAGGGGATGGATACGCTGGGGTTCGGTGCTGTGTACACAGGGGATGGATACGCTGGGGTTCGGTGCTGTGTACACAGGGGATGGATACGCAGTGGTTCAGTGATGTGTACACAGGGGATGGATACACTGGGGTTCGGTGCTGTGTACACAGGGGATGGATACGCAGGGGTTCGGTGCTGTGTACACAGGGGATGGATACGCTGGGGTTCGGTGCTGTGTACACGGGATGGATACGCAGTGGTTCAGTGCTGTGTACACAGGGGATGGATACACTGGGGTTCGGTGCTGTGTACACAGGGGATGGATACACTGGGGTTCGGTGCTGTGTACACAGGGGATGGATACGCTGGGGTTCGGTGCTGTGTACACGGGATGGATACGCAGTGGTTCAGTGCTGTGTACACAGGGGATGGATACACTGGGGTTCGGTGCTGTGTACACAGGGGATGGATACGCAGGGGTTCGGTGCTGTGTACACAGGGGATGGATACGCAGGGGTTCGGTGCTGTGTACACAGGGGATGGATACGCTGGGGTTCGGTGCTGTACACAGGGGATGGATACACTGGGGTTCGGTGCTGTGTACACAGGGGATGGATACGCTGGGGTTCGGTGCTGTGTACACGGGATGGATACGCAGTGGTTCAGTGCTGTGTACACAGGGGATGGATACACTGGGGTTCGGTGCTGTGTACACAGGGGATGGATACGCAGGGGTTCGGTGTTGTGTACACAGGGGATGGATACACTGGGGTTCGGTGCTGTGCACACGGGATGGATACGCTGGGGTTCGGTGCTGTGTACACGGGATGGATACGCTGGGGTTCGGTGTTGTGTACACAGGGGATGGATACGCAGGGGTTCGGTGTTGTGTACACAGGGGATGGATACGCTGGGGTTCGGTGCTGTGTACACAGGGGATGGATACGCTGGGGTTTGGTGCTGTACACAGGGGATGGATACGCTGGGGTTCGGTGTTGTGTACACAGGGGATGGGTACACTGTGGTTCGGTGCTGTGTACACAGGGGATGGATACGCATGGGTTCGGTGCTGTGTACACAGGGGATGGATACGCAGTGGTTCGGTGCTGTGTACTCAGGGGATGGATACACTGGGGTTCGGTGCTGTGTACACTGGGGATGGATACGCAGTGGTTCGGTGTTGTGTACACAGGGGATGATTACGCAGTGGTTCGGTGCTGTGTACACAGGGGATGGATACGCTGGGGTTCGGTGTTGTGCACACAGGGGATGGATACGCTGGGGTTCGGTGCTGTGTACACGGGATGGATACGCTGGGGTTCGGTGCTGTGTACATAGGGGATGGATACGCAGTGGTTCGGTGTTGTGTACACAGGGGATGGATACACTGGGGTTCGGTGTTGTGTACACAGGGGACGGATACGCTGGGGTTCGGTGCTGTGTACACAGGGGACGGATACGCTGGGGTTCGGTGCTGTGTACACAGGGGATGGATACGCTGGGGTTCAGTGTTGTGTACACACGGGATGGATACGCTGGGGTTCGGTGCTGTGTACACTGGGGATGGATACGCTGGGGTTCGGTGTTGTGTACACAGGGGATGGATACGCTGGGGTTCGGTGTTGTGTACACAGGGGATGGATACGCTGGGGTTCGGTGCTGTGTACACAGGGGATGAATACGCTGGGGTTCGGTGTTGTGTACACAGGGGATGGATACACTGGGGTTCAGTGCTGTGTACACAGGGGATGGATACGCTGGGGTTCGGTGCTGTGTACACAGGGGATGGATACACTGGGGTTCGGTGCTGTGTACACAGGGGATGGATACGCTGGGGTTCAGTGCTGTGTACACTGGGGATGGATACACTGGGGTTCGGTGTTGTGTGCACAGGGGATGGATACACTGGGGTTCGGTGCTGTGTACACACGGGATGGATACGCTGGGGTTCGGTGCTGTGTACACGGGATGGATACGCTGGGGTTCGGTGCTGTGTACACAGGGGATGGATACACTGGGGTTCGGTGCTGTGTACACAGGGGATGGATACGCTGGGGTTCGGTGCTGTGCACAGGGGATGGATACACTGGGGTTCGGTGCTGTGTACACAGGGGATGGATACACTGGGGTTCGGTGCTGTGTACACTGGGGATGGATACACTGGGGTTCGGTGCTGTGTACACTGGGGATGGATACACTGGGGTTCGGTGCTGTGTGCACAGGGGATGGATACGCAGTGGTTCGGTGTTGTGTACACAGGGGATGGATACGCTGGGGTTCGGTGTTGTGTGCACAGGGGATGGATACGCTGGGGTTCGGTGCTGTGTACACAGGGGATGGATACGCTGGGGTTCGGTGCTGTGTACACAGGGGATGGATACGCTGGAGTTCGGTGCTGTGTACACAGGGGATGGATACGCTGGGGTTCGGTGCTGTGTACACAGGGGATGGATACGCTGGGGTTCGGTGCTGTGTACACAGGGGATGGATACGCTGGGGTTCGGTGCTGTGTACACAGGGGATGGATACGCTGGGGTTCGGTGCTGTGTGCACAGGGGATGGATACACTGGGGTTCGGTGTTGTGTACACAGGGGATGGATACGCTGGGGTTCGGTGCTGTGTACACGGGGGATGGATACACTGGGGTTCGGTGTTGTGTACACAGGGGATGGATACACTGGGGTTCGGTGTTGTGTACACAGGGGATGGATACGCTGGGGTTCGGTGCTGTGTACACACGGGATGGATACGCTGGGGTTCGGTGCAGTGTACACAGGGGATGGATACGCTGGGGTTCGGTGCTGTGTACACAGGGGATGGGTACGCTGGGGTTCGGTGCTGTGTACACAGGGGATGGATACGCTGGGGTTCGGTGCTGTGTACACAGGGGATGGATACGCTGGGGTTCGGTGCTGTGTACACAGGGGATGGATACGCTGGGGTTCGGTGCAGTGTACACAGGGAATGGATACGCTGGGGTTCGGTGTTGTGTACACAGGGGATGGATACGCTGGGGTTCGGTGTTGTGTACACAGGGGATGGATACGCAGGGGTTCGGTGTTGTGTACACTGGGGATGGATACGCTGGGGTTCGGTGCTGTGTACACAGGGGACGGATACGCTGGGGTTCGGTGTTGTGTACACAGGGGATGGGTACGCTGGGGTTCGGTGCTGTGTACACTGGGGATGGATACGCTGGGGTTCAGTGCTGTGTACACAGGGGATGGATACGCTGGGGTTCGGTGCTGTGTACACAGGGGATGGATACGCTGGGGTTCGGTGCTGTGTACACAGGGGATGGATACGCTGGGGTTCGGTGCTGTGTACACAGGGGATGGATACGCTGGGGTTCGGTGCTGTGTACACAGGGGATGGATACACTGGGGTTCGGTGCTGTGTACACTGGGGATGGATACACTGGGGTTCGGTGTTGTGTACACTGGGGATGGATACGCAGTGGTTCGGTGCTGTGTACACATGGTATGGATACGCTGGGGTTCGGTGCTGTGTACACACGGGATGGATACGCTGGGGTTCGGTGTTGTGTACACTGGGGATGGATACGCTGGGGTTCGGTGCTGTGTACACACGGGATGGATACGCTGGGGTTCGGTGCTGTGTACACAGGGGATGGATACGCTGGGGTTCAGTGCTGTGTACACAGGGGATGGATACGCTGGGGTTCGGTGTTGTGTACACAGGGGATGGATACACTGGGATTCGGTGTTGTGTGCACAGGGGATGGATACGCTGGGGTTCGGTGCTGTGTACACAGGGGATGGATACACTGGGGTTCGGTGCTGTGTACACGGGATGGATACGCTGGGGTTCAGTGTTGTGTACACAGGGGATGGATACGCTGGGGTTCAGTGCTGTGTACACAGGGGATGGATACGCTGGGGTTCGGTGCCGTGTACACAGGGGATGGATACGCTGGGGTTCGGTGCTGTGTACACAGGGGATGGATACGCAGTGGTTCGGTGCTGTGTACACTGGGGATGGATACGCTGGGGTTCGGTGCTGTGTACACAGGGGACGGATACGCTGGGGTTCGGTGTTGTGTACACTGGGGATGGATACGCTGGGGTTCGGTGTTGTGTACACACGGGATGGATACGCAGTGGTTCGGTGCTGTGTACACAGGGGACGGATACGCTGGGGTTCGGTGTTGTGTACACAGGGGATGGATACGCTGGGGTTCAGTGCTGTGTACACAGGGGATGGATACGCTGGGGTTCGGTGTTGTGTACACAGGGGATGGATACGCTGGGGTTCGGTGCTGTGTACACAGGGGATGGGTACGCAGTGGTTCGGTGCTGTGTACACAGGGGATGGATACGCTGGGGTTCGGTGCTGTGTACACAGGGGATGGATACGCAGTGGTTCGGTGCTGTGTACACAGGGGATGGATACGCTGGGGTTCGGTGTTGTGTGCACTGGGGATGGATACGCTGGGGTTCGGTGTTGTGTGCACAGGGGATGGATACGCAGTGGTTCGGTGCTGTGTACACAGGGGATGGATACGCAGTGGTTCGGTGCTGTGTACACAGGGGATGGATACGCTGGGGTTCGGTGTTGTGTGCACTGGGGATGGATACGCTGGGGTTCGGTGTTGTGTGCACAGGGGATGGATACGCAGTGGTTCGGTGCTGTGTACACAGGGGATGGATACGCAGTGGTTCGTTGCTGTGTACACAGGGGATGGATACGCTGGGGTTCGGTGCTGTGTACACAGGGGATGGATACGCAGTGGTTCGGTGCTGTGTACACAGGGGATGGATACGCTGGGGTTCGGTGTTGTGTACACAGGGGATGGATACGCTGGGGTTCGGTGTTGTGTACACAGGGGATGGATACGCAGTGGTTCGGTGCTGTGTACACAGGGGACGGATATGCTGGGGTTCGGTGTTGTGTACACTGGGGATGGATACGCTGGGGTTCGGTGTTGTGTACACAGGGGATGGATACGCAGTGGTTCGGTGCTGTGTACACAGGGGATGGATACGCTGGGGTTCGGTGCTGTGTACACAGGGGATGGATACGCTGGGGTTCGGTGTTGTGTACACAGGGGATGGATACGCTGGGGTTCGGTGTTGTGTACACAGGGGATGGATACGCAGTGGTTCGGTGCTGTGTACACAGGGGACGGATACGCTGGGGTTCGGTGTTGTGTACACTGGGGATGGATACGCTGGGGTTCGGTGTTGTGTACACAGGGGATGGATACGCAGTGGTTCGGTGCTGTGTACACAGGGGATGGATACGCTGGGGTTCGGTGCTGTGTACACAGGGGACGGATACACTGGGGTTCGGTGCTGTGTACACAGGGGATGGATACGCTGGGGTTCGGTGTTGTGTACACAGGGGATGGATACGCAGTGGTTCGGTGCTGTGTACACAGCGGAGACACTGGGGTCCACACACACCCCTCCGGGCACTCGCTCCCCACCCACCGGACACTCGCTCCACACCCACCACGCTGGGCACCCGCTCCCCACCACCCCCCTCCAATGGACACCCACCCCACCGGACACCCGCTCCCTACCCAGTACTGGGGAAATGCTGCACTCTCCTTTCCTTATTACAATGCCCTCAGTCACCGGGACAGTACTGGGGAAATGCTGCACTCTCCTTTCCTTATTACAATGCCCTCAGTCACCGGGACAGTACTGGGGAAATGCTGCACTCTCCTTTCCTTATTACAATGCCCTCAGTCACCGGGACAGTACTGGGGAAATGCTGCACTCTCCTTTCCTTATTACAATGCCCTCAGTCACTGGGACAGTACTGGGGAAATGCTGCACTCTCCTTTCCTTATTACAATGCCCTCAGTCACTGGGACAGTACTGGGGAAATGCTGCACTCTCCTTTCCTTATTACAATGCCCTCAGTCACTGGGACAGTACTGGGGAAATGCTGCACTCTCCTTTCCTTATTACAATGCCCTCAGTCACCGGGACAGTACTGGGGAAATGCTGCACTCTCCTTTCCTTATTACAATGCCCTCAGTCACTGGGACAGTACTGGGGAAATGCTGCACTCTCCTTTCCTTATTACAATGCCCTCAGTCACCGGGACAGTACTGGGGAAATGCTGCACTCTCCTTTCCTTATTACAATGCCCTCAGTCACTGGGACAGTACTGGGGAAATGCTGCACTCTCCTTTCCTTATTACAATGCCCTCAGTCACTGGGACAGTACTGGGGAAATGCTGCACTCTCCTTTCCTTATTACAACGCCCTCAGTCACCGGGACAGTACTGGGGAAATGCTGCACTCTCCTTTCCTTATTACAACGCCCTCAGTCACCGGGACAGTACTGGGGAAATGCTGCACTCTCCTTTCCTTATTACAATGCCCTCAGTCACTGGGACAGTACTGGGGAAATGCTGCACTCTCCTTTCCTTATTACAATGCCCTCAGTCACCGGGACAGTACTGGGGAAATGCTGCACTCTCCTTTCCTTATTACAATGCCCTCAGTCACTGGGACAGTACTGGGGAAATGCTGCACTCTCCTTTCCTTATTACAATGCCCTCAGTCACTGGGACAGTACTGGGGAAATGCTGCACTGTCCTTTCCTTATTACAATGCCCTCAGTCACCGGGACAGTACTGGGGAAATGCTGCACTCTCCTTTCCTTATTACAATGCCCTCAGTCACTGGGACAGTACTGGGGAAATGCTGCACTCTCCTTTCCTTATTACAATGCCCTCAGTCACCGGGACAGTACTGGGGAAATGCTGCACTCTCCTTTCCTTATTACAATGCCCTCAGTCACTGGGACAGTACTGGGGAAATGCTGCACTCTCCTTTCCTTATTACAATGCCCTCAGTCACCGAGACAGTACGAAACCTGCTGTCGATGGAATATTTGGAGAGAGAACTGATTCATGGACATGGTGAGAAGCCGGGGCTAATGTGTGAAAAGGGACAAGGTTAGTTGGACCTGACAACCTCTCCTGCTGCTCTGTGCCGTTACAAGACTGCCGTCTGCTCGGTTCAACTCTGGAATCTTTGGAAGAGTCCTGGGAATTGTTCCGACTCTGCAACCCTGGATCCTTTGACCTGATTAACCCGGCCAAGCTTGCTCTGGTGTAACCCGCCGTCACTCCGGAGCAGTGCCTACAGTCCCCTGCTCCTTCCCTCACTCTACGGCCCGTTTGGTACATTAATGCCACCAAAGGTATCCGACCCACCGCAGCCACCGGTCAGAGGGGCCACTCACTCACCCCAACCAGATCTCACCGACAACTCTGTCACCCTCAGAGAGGGACTGAGCTCCCGTCTCCCCACAGCGTACAGTTCAAAGCCCACCTAATACCTCCCCATAACAACCGTGGCAGCAGCCTGCGTCATTCCTCTCCTCTCCTCACTTGCCCCGCTCCTCTGAGCGAGTGTCTCCGTCACTGTGAGGTTTGAGTGGTGCCTGTGCCTGGCGGGGAGCCAATATTAAATATTTAATTACCAAATTCTTCCAGGATAAAGACTCCTTTGACTGTATTGCACTTTTTAATGTGACTCAGCTCAATGAAAACCTGAAAACAAACAAAAAGAAAAGGTCATTAGCCAAGGGGGAAAAACTGAAACCCAGGAAAAATGTCTTCTTTTACAAATCAAAACGTTGAATGTCACAGCAGATCTAGCGAAGAGCGTGTAATAAATAAAGGTACGAATCCCACAATCTGCCACAAAGCAAAACTAAAAGAATGAGAAATTATTGCTAAGAAGCAAAGACAGCAGTAGACTGGTACCTTCAACTCCTTGCAGGAGGAGAAAGCATGGAAGAGAAATGGTCGGAATTAATATTGGGCACGTAAAGGACTCTCTCTCCCCTCGCCCGCCACACACTCACTCTCCCTCTCCCCTCGCCCGCCACACACTCACTCTCTCTCCCTCCCCATCGCCCGCCACACACTCAGTCTCTCCCCTCGCCCGCCACACACTCACTCTCTCCCCTCGCCCGCCACACACTCACTCACTCTCTCTCTCTCTCCCCTCGCCCGCCACACACTCACTCTCTCTATCTCTCTCTTCCCTCGCCCGCCACACACTCACTCTCTCTCTCTCTCTCTTCCCTCGCCCGCCACACTCACTCTCTCTCTCTCTCTCTTCCCTCGCCCGCCACACACTCACTCTCTCTCTCTCTCTCTCTCTCTCTCCCCTCGCCCGCCACACACTCACTCTCTCCCCTCGCCCGCCACACACTCACTCTCTCCCCTCGCCCGCCACACACTCACTCTCTCCCCTCGCCCGCCACACACTCACTCTCTCCCCTCGCCCGCCACACACTCACTCTCTCCCCTCGCCCGCCACACACTCACTCTCTCCCCTCGCCCGCCACACACTCACTCTCTCCCCTCGCCCGCCACACACTCACTCTCTCCCCTCGCCCGCCACACACTCACTCTCTCCCCTCGCCCGCCACACACTCACTCTCTCCCCTCGCCCGCCACACACTCACTCTCTCCCCTCGCCCGCCACACACTCACTCTCTCCCCTCGCCCGCCACACACTCACTCTCTCCCCTCGCCCGCCACACACTCACTCTCTCCCCTCGCCCGCCACACACTCACTCTCTCCCCTCGCCCGCCACACACTCACTCTCTCCCCTCGCCCGCCACACACTCGCTCTCTCCCCTCGCCCGCCACACACTCGCTCTCTCCCCTCGCCCGCCACACACTCGCTCTCTCGCTCCCCTCGCCCGCCACACACTCGCTCTCTCGCACCCCTCGCCCGCCACACACTCGCTCTCTCGCTCCCCTCGCCCGCCACACACTCACTCTCTCCCCTCGCCCGCCACACACTCACTCTCTCCCCTCGCCCGCCACACACTCACTCTCTCCCCTCGCCCGCCACACACTCACTCTCTCCCCTCGCCCGCCACACACTCACTCTCTCCCCTCGCCCGCCACACACTCACTCTCTCCCCTCGCCCGCCACACACTCACTCTCTCCCCTCGCCCGCCACACACTCACTCTCTCCCCTCGCCCGCCACACACTCACTCTCTCCCCTCGCCCGCCACACACTCACTCTCTCCCCTCGCCCGCCACACACTCGCTCTCTCGCTCCCCTCGCCCGCCACACACTCGCTCTCTCGCACCCCTCGCCCGCCACACACTCGCTCTCTCGCTCCCCTCGCCCGCCACACACTCGCTCTCTCTCTCCCCTCGCCCGCCACACATTCGCTCTCTCCCCCCTTGCCCGCCACACACTCACTCTCTCCCCTCACCCACTCCCCCTCCCCTCACTCACCCCCTCCCCTCACTCACCCCCTCCCCTCACTCACTCCCCCTCCCCTCACTCACTCCCCCTCCCCTCACTCACTCACCCTCCCCTCACTCACTCACCCTCCCCTCACTCACTCACTCACCCTCCCCTCACTCACTCACTCACCCTCCCCTCACTCACTCACTCCCCCTCCCCTCACTCACTCACTCCCCCTCCCCTCACTCACTCCCCCTCCCCTCACTCACTCCCCCTCCCCTCACTCACTCGCCCTCCCCTCACTCACTCGCCCTCCCCTCACTCACTCGCCCTCCCCTCACTCACTCGCCCTCCCCTCACTCACTCGCCCTCCCCTCACTCACTCGCCCTCCCCTCACTCACTCGCCCTCCCCTCACTCACTCGCCCTCCCCTCACTCACTCGCCCTCCCCTCACTCACTCGCCCTCCCCTCACTCACTCGCCCTCACTCACTCGCCCTCCCCTCACTCACTCGCCCTCCCCTCACTCACTCGCCCTCCCCTCACTCACTCGCCCTCCCCTCACTCACTCGCCCTCCCCTCACTCACTCACCCTCCCCTCACTCACTCACCCTCCCCTCACTCACTCGCCCTCCCCTCACTCACTCGCCCTCCCCTCACTCACTCGCCCTCCCCTCACTCACTCGCCCTCCCCTCACTCACTCGCCCTCCCCTCACTCACTCGCCCTCCCCTCACTCACTCGCCCTCCCCTCACTCACTCGCCCTCCCCTCACTCACTCTCCCTCCCCTCACTCACTCTCCCTCCCCTCACTCACTCTCCCTCCCTCCCCTGCCCCGTTCATGTAGTACCAGGCACAGGGACTGTCAGCTAACACCCAGGGACAACTGCCCACACAGACAAACTGCCTGCCTTCACATCACAGTTGTATAAAGCCCTGTCAGTTCAGTACATGGGCAAATACCATATGAATATACATTCTCATCTCTGCGCATGACAAGTATACACAAATCTTCCGAAGCTCCACACTTAATCTAGCAGCGCAGATAAACACCTAGAAAGACACATCTCACAATGGGCCCTCTTTCATTCTGTACAGTAGGCTGTTCCAGCATCCTGGGGAACAAGGCAATGTACCAGCAAACACAGGCCATTCGGCCCATTAAACTGTGCTGCTGTCGCCTGTCATGACCATCCAATGTGATCCCACTCTCCTCACTCCCCACACCTTTTAATATCCCACCCAGTCTAATCCCACTCTCCTGCTCACTCCCCACACCCTTTAATATCCCACCCAGTCTAATCCCACTCTCCTGCTCACTCCCCACACCCTTTAATATCCCACCCAGTCTAATCCCACTCTCCTGCTCACTCCCCACACCCTTTAATATCCCACCCAGTCTAATCCCACTCTCCTGCTCACTCCCCGTACCCTTTAATATCCCACCCAGTCTAATCCCACTCTCCCCCTCACTCCCCATACCCTTTAATATCCCACCCAGTCTAATCCCACTCTCCTGCTCACTCCCCACACCCTTTAATATCCCACCCAGTCTAATCCCACTCTCCTGCTCAGGACTCATACCCTTAAATATCCCACCCAGTCAAATCCCACTCTCCTGCTCACTCCCCACACCCTTCAATATCCCACCCAGTCTAATCCCACTCTCCTGCTCACTCCCCGTACCCTTTAATATCCCACCCAGTCTAATCCCACTCTCCTGCTCAGGACTCATACCCTTAAATATCCCACCCAGTCAAATCCCACTCTCCTGCTCACTCCCCACACCCTTTAATATCCCACCCAGTCTAATCCCACTCTCCTGCTCACTCCCCGTACTCTTTAATATCCCACCCAGTCTAATCCCACTCTCCTGCTCACTCCCCATACCCTTTAATATCCCACCCAGTCTAATCCCACTCTCCTGCTCACTCCCCGTACCCTTTAATATCCCACCCAGTCTAATCCCACTCTCCTGCTCACTCCCCACACCCTTTAATATCCCACCCAGTCTAATCCCACTCTCCTGCTCACTCCCCGTACCCTTTAATATCCCACCCAGTCTAATCCCACTCTCCTGCTCACTCCCCACACCCTTTAATATCCCACCCAGTCTAGTCCCACTCTCCTGCTCACTCCCCACACCCTTTAATATCCCACCCAGTCTAGTCCCACTCTCCTGCTCACTCCCCATATGTTTTAATATTTGCCTTTTTCAATTCCTATTTAAATGAATTGATGGATTCTTTTTGACTGAAGGTTTGTAGCAGAGGATTCCACATTCAAACCACCCTCTGTGTAAACCTCCCCTTTTATCCGGATTATCTTAAATTGGTGCCTCGTTTGTTTAAATATCATTCTGTAATTTTGGACAGTTCTGCAGACACAGCGGAGGGCCATGTACCTGAAGCACACACGCCCGCTGCGGGCCCAGCCCTAAAGTACATGGAGTCTGCGTGTCAGACACTCACCCTGGACGGAGAAATCACAATCAATGTACACCAGTACCCCAGCCTGAAACACAGCTCATGCCTGGTGTCCGGTGTACCCGATCAGAGCAGGCACTGCCTGCTTCAAACCACGTCCCCGCAGTGTGGGACATCGACAGGTACACACGCAGACAGTGATATACAACAAAAAGGGCGACTGCGCGCGCGCACACACGTTCTCTATCTGATATACATGGTAAGACCCCACCCCTCCCCCCCAGTGCCCCCAACCCCACCTTCAGCGCCCCGGCACCCCACCCCCGGAGCCCCCGCACCAATGCCCGCACCCCACCCCCAAGGCCCCTCCTCCCTTTGCCCACGTGCCTCCCCAGCCAGGTCCTACTGCCGAAACCCACCTCTCTCCTCCGGTCCTAGCCTACTCCCCAGGAAGTCCAGCAGGAGCAGGAAGCCTGGCTGGCTCTCCTCTTCCCCCCCCCCCCCCACTGACCTGCAGTGTTGAGGCTGGATGTAGCGACACCACCTCGGCCCTGACCGGCGAGTGACCAATCTTTATGGCCTGCTGGATAAACCAGCTGAGTGAAGGGACTGGGGGACTGGGGGACCTGCTGATTATAACCCGTCACAGTGAGCACTCTTCCCCCAACCTCAGTCTTTCCCATGGGATCGGTGTACAGCAGCCCCATCTCCACCGGGACGGAGCGAGTCAGACGCTAAACGTTCAATGAGCTGAAAGGAGCTGCTATGGGGAGTTTGACGGAAATCCTTGTTAATTACACACGGCTTCTCGAAGGGTGCAGAACAAAGTGATGTATTATTATATATTTTAAGAAGAAACTTACCTTTTCGCCAATCCAAAGGCTGTAAGGAAATAATCAAATCAACCGAGAACAGCGAGCAAGCACGGGCAGGTTAAGCCCATGGACAGAGAAATCAGAACATCACACGAGTGCACACACAACACACTAAAACCACAGCACGGCACCCCACAACGTCAAAACCTCTCCTTTACTTGTACAGCAACAGAAACAAAAAGGAAACACCGAGCAAATGAAACTGATCACGGACACAGACACGGACATACAGTCGGTCCCCCGGATGAAGCCTCAAGCTGGTACCACCACCCCCCCACCCCCCTCCACTCTCCGTAGCGAAGACCCCTACCTGGCTCTGCATGAACTTCAGATTGATCCCCTCCAGGGTCACCTGCAGCAAGCCCCCATCTCCCGTCTTCATATCCTGAACCGGGAACTCGCCTCCGAGCTCAGGACCTGCAGTGTAACCCCAAAGACAGCGGTGAGAAAGGCAGCCGGAGCCTGCTCGCAGGGCTTCAGACACCGCCCAGGTCTGATTCATCCGCCCTGCCCTCACCACCTGATTCAGGTCACGCTCCAAGCGCAGAGGACCATAAAAAAGACTTGCATTTATGTGACGCCTTTCACCACCTCAGGGCATCCCTAAGCGCTTTACAGCCAATGAAGCGCTTTTTGAAGTGTAGTCACTGTTGTAATGTAGGAAACGCGGCAGACAATTTGCACACAGCAAGATCCCACAAACAGCACTGTGATAATGACCAGATCATCTGTTTTAGTGATGTCGGTTAAGGATGCGTATTATCCAAGACATCGGGAGTAACTCCCCTGCTCTTCTTCGAAATAGTGCCATGGGAACTTTTACGTCCACCTGAGAGGGCAGACGGGGCCTCGGTTTAACATCTCACTTGAAAGACGGCACCTTCAACAGTGCAGCGCTCCCTCAGTACTGCACTGGGGTGTCAGCTTGGATCATGTGCTCAAGTCTAGATTTAGTAATGAGTAACGAGCCTGAATTAGTCAGTAATCTAATGGTTAGGGAACATCTAGTGAACAGTGACCATAATATGATAGAATTCGATATTAGGTTTGCGAGGGAGAAGGGTGGGTCACGAACCAAGGTTTTAAATTTAGGTGAGGCTGACATTGACTACGATGGACTGGGCAGAACTATTAATGGATAAAACTACTGATGAACAGTGGGAGGGTGTTCAAAAAAGTATTTGGTAGAATCCAAGACCTGTAGATACCCCAAAAGGGCAGGAGCTCTATGGGTGTAATTAAACAACCTTGGTCAACGAGAGGGGTGGGAGATGGTATAAAACTAAAAGAAAGGGCTTATGGAAAGGCAAAGAACAGTAGAGATCCCACGGACTGGGAGAGATATAAAGGTCAGCAAAGGGATAGAAAGGAAGCAATAAGAGCTGTAAAAAGAAATGAGAAAAAACTTGAGGGATATCAAGGATAATGCTAAAGGATTTTACAAATATTGTAAGAGAAAGAGGGTGGCTGAGAGTAATGTGAGCCCCTTAATGACAGAAGCAGGTGACATTGTAATTGAGAATCTGGAAATGGCAGACTTACTAAACAGCCACTTTGTATCGGTCTTCACTTGTAAGAATGAGGATAAAATACCAGAGATCCAGGGAAAAGTAAAAATAAATCAAGGGGAGGAACTAACTAGATTCAATCTAAGTAAAGACCGACAGATCTCCAGGACCTGATGGTTTCCACCCCAGGGAATTAAAAGAAGTAGTTGAGGAAACTGCTGGTACGTTACTCCTGACCTTCGAGAACTCTCACAATTCAGGAATTGTCCCCTTGGATTGGAAAATTGCCAATGTCACTCCATTATTTAAGAAGGGTAGGAGAGATAAACTAATAAATTATAGGCCCATTAGTCTAACATCAGTTGTGTGGGAAGTTACTAGAATCTGTTATTAGGGACAGAGTGACTGAGCATTTGGATGCTTATGAGTTGAACCAGCATGGATTTGTAAAGGGTAGGTCTTGTCTAAGGAACCTAGTTGAATTTTTTGAGGCGGTAACTAACATGGTAGATAAGGGGGGGGGACTATGGATGTTATTTATATGGACTTCCAGAAGGCATTTGACAAGAACCAGAGGACATAGATTTAAGGTGATTGGCAAAAGATCCAAAGGTGACATAAGGAAAAAATCTTTTACCCAGCGAGTGGTTGTGATCTGGAATGCACTGCCCGAGGGGGTGGTGGAGGCAGATTCAATCATGGCTTTCAAAAGGGAACTGGATAAGTACTTGAAAGGGAAAAATTTGCAGGGTTACGGGGGAAAGGGTGGGAGAGTGGGACTAGCTGGATTGCTCTTGCATAGAGCCAGCACGGACTCGATGGGCCGAATGGCCTCCTTCCATGCTGTAACCTATGATTCTAAAACCGTGGGATGGAAACCACCTGGTCCTGGGGATTTGTCACTCTTTGGTGCCATTATTTTCTTCATTACTGTTAATTTGCATTCGTTAATTATGGTGAGTCCCCGTCCCTGATTCAAAATTAGTTTCCTTGGGGTGTCCAGCATGCTGTCCTCTTCCTCCACTCTATATACTGACCCAAAGTAATTATTTAACATGTCTGCCATTTCCTTATTTTCATTTACAATATCACCATTATCTGTTTTGAAGGGCCCACAATGCTCTTGACCACCCTCTTTTTCCTAATATAATTGTACAAATTATTTTAAACACTTCGATCAGATCACTTCCTCAAATCTTCGATACTCAAGGGAATACAAGCCAAGTCTGTGCAACCTGTCCGTGTAATTTAACCCTGGTATCATTCCTGAATCTGCACTGCACCCCCTCCGAGGCCCATATATCCTTCCTGAGGTGCGGTGCCCAGAACTGAACACAATACTCCAGGTGGGGTCTAACCAGAGCTCTATATAACTGAAGCATAATTTCCACCCCATCGTAACCCAGCTGCCGTGAGATAAAGGCCAACATTGCATTCGCTTTTTAATTATACTTTCTGTACATGTCCACGAGCTTTACACTCACTGACATCATATCTCACAGCAGTTTTTAAAAGTGGAATGGAGAAATATTCGGAAAAGAAAAATTTAAAAAGGGTATGAGGAAAGGGATTGAGAGGAATGGGACTAAGGGGAGAGCTCTTTCAGAGAGACAGAGAGAGAGCGTGCGAGCGCACACAGGAGTGATGGGCCAAATGGGAATAAGGGGAGAGCTCTTTCAGAGGGAGAGCGAGCACACATGGGCAATGGGCCGAATGGTGCAGTAAAATTCTACAATTCTCTTTCTGACCTGGTGTGACGGTGTTCACTGGCAGTGTGTCCCATTCTGAGTGTAATGATGCTTAATTACTCACCAACTGTATGCATCGTCCTGAGTATGGTGGTGTTTATATTCACTGAAAGTACAGCCCGTCCTGAGTGTGATGGTGCTTACACACTCACAGGCAGTAGGCAACATCCTGAGTGTGATGGTGCTTACACACTCACAGGCAGTAGGCAACATCCTGAGTGTGATGGTGCTTACACACTCATCAGCAGTGCACCCTGTTCAATGTTTTGGTACTTACACAATCACAGGGATATAGGTCGGTTAAGTGAGTGGGCAAAAATTTGGCAGATGGAGTATAATGTGGGAAAATGTGAACTTGTCCACTTTAGCAGGAGGAATAGAAAAGCAGTATATTATTTAAATGGAGAGAGATTGCAGAACTCTGAGGTACAGAGGGATCTGGGTGTCCTAGTACATGAATCACAAAAAGTTAGTATGCAGGTACAGCAAGTGATTAGGAAGGCAAATGGAATGTTGTCATTTATTGCAAGGGGAATGGAATATAAAAGTAGAGATGTTTTGCTCCAGTTGTACAGGGCATTGGTGAGACCACATCTAGAATACTGTGTGCAGTTTTGGTCTCCTTATTTAAGAAAGGACATAATTGCTTTGGAGGCGGTTCAGAGAAGGTTCACTCGACTGATTCCTGGGATGAGGGGGGTTATCTTATGAGGAAAGGTTGGACAAGTTGGGCCTGTATACACTGGAGTTTAGAAGAATGAGAGGTGATCTTATTGAAACATATAAGATCCCGAGGGGACTGGAAGGGGTAGATGCTGAGAGGATGTTTCCCCTTGTGGGAGAGACTAGAACTAGGGGCCACAGTTTAAAAGTAAGGGGACTCCCATTTAAAATGGAGATGAGGAGAAATTTTTTCTCTGAGGGTCGTGAGTCTGTGGAACTCCCTCCCCCAGAGAGCGGTGGAGGCAGGGTCATTGAATATTTTTAAGGCTGAGTTGGATAGATTCCTGATTAACAAGGGAGTCAAAGGTTATAGTGGGTAGACGGGAAAGTGGGGTTGAGGTCACAATCAGATCAGCCATGATCTTATCAAATGGCAGAGCAGGCTCGAGGGGCCGAATGGCCTACTCCTGCTCTTAATTCGTATGTTCGTATGATTGACTGTGTGCCTTGTTCAGTGCTTTGGTACTTACACTAATTATGTTCGCAATGTACCTGGTTTGATGCTCTGTTGCCGTGCGGCTGCACGCTCCATGCTGTCCTTCACACAGTAGTACAATTCTCGACACTGTCAAAAAAGCACACAATAAATAGTATTAGTTACACTGGGAATGGGGAGAATGAGAGAGAGAAAAAGTGGGGGGGGGGAACGACGACACACAGAGGGTGGGGGGGGGGGGGAGGGGGGGAGAGACACAGGGCGGGACACGGACACACACACACACACACACACACAAAGAACCATACAAGGCCGTTCATCCAGAGGCCGTGCCTGTGCTTTTACCTTCTTGGTGTAGAATTTGTTGAGCTGGGTTTCTTGCCCATTGCGTCTCCACAGACACAGGACCTTGGTTTTCGGGCAATACGTCATGTTGATGAGTTTCTCGTACCACCAGCGCTCGTAGACAGTCCCAATGTTACTGCGCAGCACAATGCAGTCATCACACACCTACCAAACACAAGGAGCACACCGTGCTAGAGCCAGCCAGAGCAAATGCTACTAATATCCACAGTACAGACGATACCAACAACCACAGTCCCCTGTCCCCAACACACCTGCTGCTGCCCGACTGTTAGCAACCACACCAACACCGACACCAACGGCTGTACCCCACCAGCGAGGAGACCCCATCAATCAGGGCTATCCCATAATATGGGGCCCAGCCGTTCCTCTCGGTGGTTGATGTTGGTGCGGTAGCGGCAACGTGTTGGGGAAAGGGTAAATAGGGCAGTGACAAGGACTTTAAATGTGGGCGAGGGCTCAGGTGGAAAAGGTTGTATAAATAGTCATTCTAAAACAAACAAAAAGAAAGTAGAGAAAGAGTCAGAAATTATTATGCTTTAGGCTCTACAGGTAAAGGGAAAACTAAAAGATATAAAGTAATTAAATCAGGAGAGAGAAATAAGAAATGCGTGAGAAAAACATTAGAGCAGAAGGACAGGAGAGAGGGTGTGTGGCCCACATAAACATTCTTTATACAAACGCTCAGAGTATAAGGAACAAACTGAATGAATTCAACTTAGAGGGTACAACATGGTAGCCATTACTGAGAAATGACTGCAAGACGGTCAGCACTGGGAATTGAATATACCGGGTTATAAGGTCTACAGGAAGGATAAGGAAACTGGTAGAGGGGGAGGAGTAGACTTAGTGATTTAAGGATGAGATTAATTCAATGATTAGAGGCGTAGCAGGCAGTGGAGACTTTATGGGTGGAATTAAGAAATAGAAAAGGATTTAAGACTGTAGTGGGAGTTGTGTATAGGCCCCCTGGTAGCAGCTGTGAAGTAGCAGAATGTATAAATGCAGAGTTTAGACAAGCATGTAGCAAAGGCAGAGTGGTTTTAATGAGGGATTTTAACTTTCATATAGATTGGGATAAGCAGACGAGCTCATGTCAGAAAGGTAGTTAATTTCTTGAGTGTGTTCAGAACAGCTTTCTGCAACAATATGTCCTAGAACCAATAAGGGGGCAGGCCATTTTAGATTTAATAATGAGTAATGATCCAGATTTAGTTCACAGCCTAACGGTGCGTGAACATTTATCTGATAGCGATCATAATATGATCGTGTTCAACGTTGTGTTTGAAAGGGAGAAACTTGTATCAGCCACTAAGATTCTAAATTTAGGTAAGGCCGACTTCAATGGGATGAGACAGAGACTGTCCACAGTAAACTGGGCAAATCTGTTAATGGGTAAAATGATAGAAGATCAGTGGGAGTGTTCAAAAAAGAATTTACCGTGACACTGAACCAGTTTATACCCCTAAGGGGTAAGAGCTCAACTTGCCAAATAAAACAGCCATGGATGACATAAGAGGTAAGGGACAAGATAAAACTAAAAGAAAAAGCGTACAAAATGCAAAAAATACCACAATTCATGGCGGCTGGGAGAAATACAAAGAAGCAAAGGGTGACAAAACAGATAGTAAGAGGTACAAAAAGGGAGGATGAATAGAAACTTGTGAGGGATATCAAAACCAACACAACATTTTTTTACAATTATATCAGGAAAAAGAGGATGGTCAAGAGCAATGTGGGCCCTTAAAACCTGGTAATGGTGATATTGTAAATGAAAATAAGGA
This sequence comes from Heptranchias perlo, assembly GCF_035084215.1. Classification (NCBI taxonomy): domain Eukaryota; kingdom Metazoa; phylum Chordata; class Chondrichthyes; order Hexanchiformes; family Hexanchidae; genus Heptranchias; species Heptranchias perlo. Next base: position 141,068 of record NC_090336.1, on the reverse strand, counting down.
AATGGCGGACATGTTAAATAATTACTTTGGGTCAGTATTTAGAGTGGAGGAAGAGGACAGCATGCTGGACACCCCAAGGAAACTAATTTTGAATCAGGGACGGGGACTCACCATAATTAACGAATGCAAATTAACAGTAATGAAGAAAATAATGGCTCCAAAGAGTGACAAATCCCCAGGACCAGATGGTTTCCATCCCAGGGTTTTAAAGGAAGTAGGTGAACACATTGCAGATGCCCTAACTATAATCTTCCAAAGTTCTCTCGATTCAAAAACCGTTCCTTTAGATTAGAATATTGCCGTCACTCCGCTTTTTAAGAAAGGTTAGAGAGGGGTAAACCAGGGAATTATAGACCAGTTAGCCTATGGTCTATAGTTAGCAGTCAGGAAATGACTAGAGTCTATAATTAAGGATAGAGTGACTGAACACCTTGAACATTTTCAGCTGATCAGAGAGAGGCAGCATGGATTTGTAAAATGTAGGTCATGGCTGACGAACCTGATTGAATTTTTTGAAGAGGTGACTAAAGTAGTGGACAGGGGAAAGTCTATGGATGTTGTTTATATGGATTTCCAGAAGGCATTCGATAAACTCCCTCATAAGAGACTGTTAGTTAAAGGTGAAGCTTATGGAATTCAGGTCAAATTATTGACCTGGTTCGGAAATTGGCTGAGCGGCAGGAGACAGAGAGTAGGGATAATGGGCAGGTACTCAAATTGGCAGGATGTGACCAGTGATGTCGTGTTGGGGCCTCAACAATTCACTGTATTTATTAACGACTTAGATGACGGGCTAGAGAGCCACAGATCCAGGTTTACAATGACACAAAGATAGGCAGCATTGTAAGCAGAGTAGATGGAAGCATAAAGTTAGAGAGATATTAATAGATTAAGTGAATGGGCAAAATTGTGGCAAATGGATTTCAATGTAGGCAAGTTTGAGGTCATCCACTTTGGAGCTAAAAAGGACAGATCAGAGTACTTTATAAATGGTGAAAAGCTCGAAACAGTGGAGGTCCAAAGACACTCAGGGGTCCGTGTACATAGATCATTAAAATGTCATGGACAGGGACAGAACATAATCAAAAAGGCTAATGGATTGCTGGCCTTTATATCTAGAGGACTATAATGCAAGGGGGTAGAAGTTATGCTGCCCGTACAATGTACATCCTGTGCCATGTGGGAACTCCAGGACGCTTCCCGTGTCCTGGACAACCACAGGGGCAGGAAGTGTCGTCAGCTGGAGGAGCGCGAGCTCCTGGTTTTGGACCTTGAGCAGCAGCTGGCGTCACTGCAGTGTATCAGAGAGGCAGAGAGCTTCGTGGAGAGCACGATTCAGGAGGTGGTCACCTCGTAGGTTAAAAGAGTGCAGGCAGAGAACTGGGAGACCACCAGACAGACAAGGCAGGTAGTGCAGGAGTCCCCTGAAGGTATCTTGCTCTCTAACCAGTATTCAGTTCTGAATACTGATGAGGGAGAGGGTTCCTCTGCGGAGTGCAGCCAGAGCCAAGATCACAGCACCATGGGTGGCTCAGCTGTACAGGACTTGGGGGGGGGGGTGGGGGAAGAGGAGAAAGGTCAGGAGAGCAACGGTGATAGGGGATTCTATAGTTAGGGGAGCAGACAGGCGTTTCTATGGCCGTAGACGTGATTCCAGGATGGTATGTTGCCTCCCTGGTGCCAGGGTCAAGGATGTCACTGAGCGTCTGCAGAATATTCTTGGGGGGAGGGGGAGGGTGAACAGCCAGAGGTCGTGGTTCGGTACTAACGATATAGGTAGAAAGAGGGATGAGGTCCTGCAGGCAGTGTTTAAGCAGTTAGGAGAGAGATTAATAAGCGGGACCTCCAAAGGTAGTAATCTCCGGATTACTCCTGGTGCCACACGCTAACGAGTATAGAAATAGGAGGATAGTGCAAATGAATGCGTGGCTGGAGAGATGGTGCGGGGGGAGGGCTTTAGATTCCTGGGGCATTGGGATCGGTTCTGGGGGAGGTGGGACCTGTAAAGCCAGACAGGTTGCACCTCAACAGGGCCGGGACCAATGTCCTCACGGGGAGGTTCACTAGTGCTGTGGGGGGAGGGGGGGTTTAAACTGATTTGGCAGGGGGATGGGCGCCAGGATGTAGCACTGGAAAGGAGAAACGGGAGAGAAAGATAGCACTAGAGTAAGGAATAGTACAGTATTAGGTGGGATCAGACTAAGAGAGAGTACAAGAAAGTCTAAGACTGGTTTACAGTGCATGTGTGTAAACACACGAAGTGTGGTAAATAAGGTCAGTGAGCTGCAGACGCAAATAGTCACATGGGAATACGATGTCGTGGTGATAACGGAGACCGGGCTCAAAAAAGGGCAGGATTGGGTACTGAATATTCCTAGATATAAGGTACTTAGGAAGGATAGGGAAGGGAAGGAAAGAAAGGGGGGGGTGGCAGTATTGATTGAGGAGAATATTGCAATACTGGAGAGGATGTCCTGGAGGGGTCTGAAATGTGTTCAGGATAATTTTCTTGATCAGTACGTTTCCAGCCCAATGAGGAAGGAGGCATTGCTGGATCTGGTTCTGGGGAATGAGGTGGGCCAAGTGCAGCAAGTGTCAGTGGGGGAACATTTAGGGAACAGCGATCATAGTATCATAAGGATTAGAATAGCTATGGAAAAGGACACAGACCACTCTAGAGTAAAAATACTCAATTGGAGGAGGGCCAATTTCAGTGGGTAGAGAACAGATCTGGCCCGGGTAAATTGGAATCAAAGATTGGCAGGCAAAACTGTAATTGAACAACGGGCGGCCTTTAAAGAGGAGATGGTTCGGGTACAGTCTAGGTACATTCCCACACAGGAGAAAGGTGGGGCAACTAAAGCCAGAGCTCCCTGGATAACAAAAGAGATAGAGAGTAAGATGAAATGGATAAAAGTGGTGGATGACAGAAGTCAGGTTGATAATACAAGTGAGAACCAGACAGGATATAGAAAGGTCAGAGGGAAAGTGAAAAAGGAAATAAGAGAGACAAAGAGAGAGTCTGAGAATAGACTGGCGGCCAACATAAAAGGGAATCCAAGTCTTCTACAGGTATGTAACCAGTAAAAGGGTAGTGAGAGGAGGGGTGGGGCCGATTAGGGACCATAAAGGAGATCTACTCATGGAGGCAGAGGGGATGGCCGAGGTACTAAGTGAGTACTTTGCATCTGTCTTTACCAAGGAAGAAGATGCTGCCAGAGTCTCAGTAAAGGAAGATATAGTTGAGATACTGGATGGGCTAAAAATTGATAGAGGAGGTACTAGAAAGGCTAGCTGTACTTAAAGTAGATGTCACCTGGTCTGGATGGGATGCACTCTAGGTTGCTGAGGGAAGTAAGGGTGGAAATTGCGGAGGTACTGGCCATAATCTTCCAAATATCCCTAGATACTGGGGTGGTGCCAGAGGATTGGAGAATTGCAAATGTTTCACCCTTGTTCAAAATATGGTGTAAGGATAAACCCAGCAACTACAGGCCAGTCAGTTTAACCTCAGTGGTGGGGAAACTTTTAGAAACGATAATCCGGGACAGAATTAACAGTCACTTGGACAAGCGTGGATTGATTAGGGAAATCCAGCATGGATTTGTTAAAGGCAAATCATGTTTAACTAACCTGAGAGTGTTTTTTGATGAGGTAACAGAGAGGGTAGATGAGGGCAATGCAGTTGATGTGGTGTAAATGGATTTTCAAAGGGTGTTTGAGAAAGTGTCACATATTAGGCTTATCATCAAAATTGCAGCCCATGGAATAAAGGCGGCAGCAGCAACATGGATACAGAATTGGCTAAGTGACAGGAAACAAAGAGTAGTGGTGAACGGTTGTTTTTCGGACTGGAGGGAGGTGTACAGTGGTGTTCCCCAGGGGTCGGTGCTGGGACCACTGCTTTTTTTGATACCTATTAATGACTTGGACTTGGGTGTACAGGGCACAATTTCAAAATTTGCAGATGAACCAAAACTTGGAAGGGTAGTAAACATTGAGGAGGATAGTGATAGACCTCAAGAGGATATAGACAGGCTGGTGGCATGGGCGGACACATGGCAGATGAAATTTAACACAGAAAAATGTGAAGTGATACATTTCGGTAGGAAGAACGAGGAGAGGCAATATAAACTAGAGGGCACAACTCAAAATGAAACAGAGATCTAGGGGTATATGTGCACAAATCATTGAAAGTGACAGGACAGGTTGAGAAAGTGGTTAAAAAAGCATACGGGATCCTGGGCTTTATAAATAGAGGCATAGAGTACAAAAGCAAGGAAGTTATGTTGAACCTTTATAAAACACTGGTTCGGCCACAACTGGAGTATTGTGTCCAGTTCTGGGCACCACACTTTAGGAAAGATGTGATGGCCTTAGAGAGGATGCAGAGGAGATTTACTAGAATGATTCCAGGGATGAGGGACTTTAGTTACGTGGATAGACTGGAGAAGCTGGGGTTGTTCTCCTTGGAACAGAGACGGTTGCGAGGAGATTTGATCGAGGTGTTCAAAATCATGAAGGGTCTAGACAGAGTAGAGAGAGAGAAACTGTTCCCATTGGCAGAAGGGTGAAGAACCAGAGGGCATAGATTTAAGGTGATTGGCAAAAGAACCAAAGGTGACATGAGGAAAAACGTTTTTACCCAGCGAGTGGTTGTGATCTGGAATGCACTGCCCGAGGGGGTGGTGGAGGCAGATTCAATCAGGGCCTTCAAAACGGAACTGGATAAGTACTTGAAAGGAAAAAATTTGCAGGGCTACCGGGATAGGGCGGGGGAGTGGGACTAGCTGGATTGCTCCTGCATAGAGCCAGCACAGACTCGATGGGCCAAATGGCCTCCTTCCATGCTGTAACCTGTCTATGATTCTATAAGTTAGGCCACACCTGGAATACTGTGTTCAGTTCTGGGCACCGCACCTTAGGAAGGATATATTGGCCTTGGAGGGAGTGCAGCGCAGATTTACTGAAACGATACCTGGACTCCAAGGGTTAGATTAGGAAGAGAGATTACACAAACTAGGGTTACATTCCCTGGAATTTAGAAGATTATTTGATATTATGGGGAACTGATGGGGTAGATAGAGAGAAACTATTTCCACTGGTTGGGGAGTCTACGACTAGACATAGCCTAAAAATTAGAGCCAGGACTTTCAGGAGTGAAGTTAGGAAACACTTCTACACGCAAAGGGTGGTAGAAGTTTGGAACTCTCTTCCGCAAACAGCAGTAGATGCGAGTTCAATTGTTAATTTTAAATCTGAGATTGATAGATTTTTGTTAACCGAAGATATTAAGGGATATGGGACCAAGGTGAGTATATGGAGTTAGGTCACAGATCAGCCGGGATCTCATTGAATGGCGGAACAGGCTCGAGGGGCTAAATGGCCTCCTCCTGTTTCCATGTTGCTATCAGTGATGGGGAGATCCCACCAATCAGGGCGCTACCATAACACCTATGAGGAGACCCCAGAAATTAGAACCATTGCTCGGATGCTGAAGGATCACAAATGCCTGTGTAGATTTGAAAGTGTTGCATTGAGCGTGATGGAGTGGCCAGCACGATGAGCATCACATGGTTGAATTTCCCTATTCACATATGTGTGCCTTTGCTCCGAATCAGGAAGTCTGAGAGTATCACAGGCCAGCGAGTGGCTGTGCGGTCTGTCACTCTCCGCTGTGGCAGTGGGTGATGTTTGACCGGCCCGGTGATTACGGTGTAACCGAGCTGCCCCATACCTCCATGAAGAAGATTTCACCATTGGTGTCGGTCCCTGCGTGCACCACAAACGTCTGCTTCTTGATGTGGCGGCTGCCGCAGGGTCTGACGTGGAGATCGCGGCCCTCCTGGGAACCAAAGACACGGGCATTAAAGGAGCAGCTGGTCCAAACCCACCCACTGACCCGCACCCCTCACACGGGCATTAAAGGAGCAGCTGGTCCAAACCCACTCACTGACCCGCACCCCTCACACGGGCATTAAAGGAGCAGCTGGTCCAAACCCACCCACTGACCCGCACCCCTCACACGGGCATTAAAGGAGCAGCTGGTCCAAACCCACCCACTGACCCGCACCCCTCACACGGGCATTAAAGGAGCAGCTGGTCTGTCTGACTGCAATCTCCCTGCTACGAGTCTGTCTGACTGCAATCTCCCTGCTATGCGTCTGTCTGACTGCAATCTCCCTGCTACGAGTCTGTCTGACTGCAATCTCCCTGCTACGAGTCTGTCTGACTGCAATCTCCCTGCTACGAGTCTGTCTGACTGCAATCTCCCTGCTACGAGTCTGTCTGACTGCAATCTCCCTGCTACAAGTCTGTCTGACTGCAATCTCCCTGCTACGAGTCTGTCTGACTGCAATCTCCCTGCTACAAGTCCGTCTGACTGTAATCTTCCTGCTGAGTCTGTCTGACTGTAATCTTTCTGCCGGTTTACGTCCCAGGATAGGGTATAAGGAAAGCTGTGTCACGCGATAGAGTGGAACGCTCACCAGCTGTGGCAGGCGGTCGAGCAGCTCGTTCACCTCCTGGCTGTGCACCAGCCCGATGTGTGATTTACCCATCAGTCGCCTCACCTTCTTGCGGATGTCGTTCTTGTTCACCTGTAACAGGATGCGATTGTCAGTTAGCGGACCTCGACAGCGCACTAATCCACAAGACTCTCTACAAACCACAGGCAGCTGCTCTGTCAGTCACAGCTGTAGTTCTGCTCTGAAACAGAGCTTCAATACAAAAAGTTACCTTCGTCGCAGGGAAACAATATATCTGCCTAAAATACCATCCCTGCCCTGGGAGTGTTCGATGAGACAGTGTAAAGGGTGGGAGGGACACAGTGGGTTATTTTCGGACCTGAATGTCTGTTTTGACCCCCTCCCTCTGCCCCCGTCCAGTGGGAGAGCTGACCTTGACCATCAGCATGTAGATAATCATGTTGTAGAGTAACGTAGACAGCAGACGGTCCTCATCATCTTCCAGCCGCTTCCGGTCGTGATCCCCGAGTGACACATACCTGCAGGTAAAGAGTCCGACAGGTTAAGTGACGGAGGACTGCGCCCCTCCCTCCCTCCCCCCCAACCGAGTGGTAGAGATAGCCGTACCTTTCAATCATTTCCTGGGGTCCCTGGTCCATGCCCATTCCTTCTCTCTCCAGCATCACTGCGTCCAGGTAGGTGTCCTCCCAGAACTGGACCTGGTCCCACAGCACCGAGCGTTCTTTACCTGAGGACGAGCAGGTGCAACAGTCAGAGCCTGTTTGTCCACTCGGCCAACAGCGATGTCACTCAACACACAGCACCGGCCGCTACCCAGGGCCCTCCATCGCCAGCCGAGAGCTCCAGACGTGTGGGCCCAGCTGGATCAGAGCGTGGAGCCGCTGAGAATTCAGCAGTCGCACACAACATCTTCCCGGACGACAAGCCGGAAATCTCAGCATCAGTAATCGCAGGCCACGGCTGGGCACGGGGGGCAAACAGCCGGCAGAGGGGGCACGGGGGGGGCAAACAGCCGGCAGAGGCCTGGACTGTCTCTCTGTAACCTCACCCGGCTGATGATCAGCCCTGGTAGGAACTGGCAGCCACCAAACACATCTTAAACTACAGCCAGGGGCCTTGTTTAAATGTATGGTGCAGGTTTTAAAAAAGGCTCCACACTCCAGTCTCGCACACTCCACATCGACACACAGTGAGGGGGGGGGATTAAGCACTCTATAGTAACCACACGGAGGACAGCGTGCTGTGTGAAGACATCTCCAGTGGCTCACAGTCGATTCCTGTCGGATGAATCCCCTGCACAGACTCTCTCTCACCAGCAGGCAGCAATAATGTGTGCCTCCCCCAGAATGACATCGACCCTGCCCCCCCACTACCGTCCCCGGCCCCACTGACAACCGCCCACCGACCACATCATCCTTCGACTCCCCCCCGACTCTCCCAGACCCCACCGACTCCCCCACGACCCACCCGACTCCCCCCACCGACTCCCCCCCGACCCACCCGACTCCCCCCCCGGACCCACCCAGACCCCACCGACTCCCCCCCGACCCACCCGACTCCCCCACCGACCCCCCCAGACCCCACCGACCCCCCCAGACCCCACCGACCCCCCCAGACCCCACCGACTCCCCCTCGACCCTCCCAGACCCCACCGACTCCCCCCCGACCCTCCCAGACCCCCCCGACTCCCCCCCACTGACCCTCCCAGACCCCACCGACTCCCCCAGACCCCACCGACTCCCCCCCGACCCTCCCAGACCCCACCGACTCCCCCCCGACCCTCCCAGACCCCACCGACTCCCCCCCCGACCCTCCCAGACCCCCCCGACTCCCCCCCACTGACCCTCCCAGACCCCACCGACTCCCCCAGACCCCACCGACTCCCCCCCGACCCTCCCAGACCCCACCGACTCCCCCCCGACCCTCCCAGACCCCACCGACTCCCCCCCGACCCTCCCAGACCCCACCGACTCCCCCAGACCCCACCGACTCCCCCCCGACCCTCCCAGACCACACCGACTCCCCCCCGTCCCCACCGACTCCCCCGACCTTCCCAGACCCCACCGACTTCCCCCCGACCCTCCCAGACCACACCGACTCCCCCCCGTCCCCACCGACTCCCCCCCGACCCTCCCAGACCCCACCGACTCCCCCCGACCCTCCCAGACCCCACCAGACCCCACCGACTCCCCCCCGACCCCACCGACTCCCCCGACCCTCCCAGACCCCACCGACTCCCCCCCGACCCTCCCAGACCCCACCGACTCCCCCCGACTCCCCCAGACCCCACCGACTCCCCCTCGACCCTCCCAGACCCCCCCCGACTCCCCCAGACCCCACCGACTCCCCCTCGACCCTCCCAGACCCCACCGACTCCCCCAGACCCCCCCGACTCCCCCCACTGACCCTCCCAGACCCCACCGACTCCCCCAGACCCCACCGACTCCCCCCCGACCCTCCCAGACCCCACCGATCACCCCCGACCCTCCCAGACCCCACCGACTCCCCCGACCCTCCCAGACCCCACCGACTCCCCCCGACCTTCCCAGACCCCACCGACTTCCCCCCGACCTTCCCAGACCACACCGACTCCCCCCCGACCACACCGACTCCCCCCCGACCCTACCGACTCCCCCCCGACCCTACCGACTCCCCCCCGACCCTCCCAGACCCCACTGACTCCCCCCGACCCTCCCAGACCCCACCGACTCCCCCCCGTCCCTACCGACTCCCCCCCGTCCCCACCGACTCCCCCCCGACCCCACCGACTCCCCCCCGTCCCCACCGACTCCCCCCCGACCCCACCGACTCCCCCCCGTCCCTACCGACTCCCCCCCGACCCCACCGACTCCCCCCCGTCCCCACCGACTCCCCCCCGACCCCACCGACTCCCCCCCGACCCCACCGACTCCCCCCCGACCCCACCGACTCCCCCCCGACCCCACCGACTCCCCCCCGACCCCACCGACTCCCCCCCGACCCCACCGACTCCCCCCCGACCCCACCGACTCCCCCCCGACCCTCCCAGACCCCACCGACTCCCCCCCGTCCCTCCCAGACCACACCGACTCCCCCCCGACCCTCCCAGACCCCACCGACTCCCCCCCGTCCCTCCCAGACCACACCGACTCCCCCCCGTCCCCACCGACTCCCCCCCGACCCCACCGACTCCCCCCCGACCCCACCGACTCCCCCCCGTCCCCACCGACTCCCCCCCGTCCCCACCGACTCCCCCCCGTCCCCACCGACTCCCCCCCGTCCCCACCGACTCCCCCCCGTCCCCACCGACTCCCCCCCGACCCCACCGACTCCCCCCCGACCCCACCGACTCCCCCCCGACCCCACCGACTCCCCCCCGACCCTCCCAGACCCCACCGACTCCCCCCCGACCCTACCGACTCCCCCCCGACCCTACCGACTCCCCCCCGACCCTACCGACTCCCCCCCGACCCTACCGACTCCCCCCCGACCCTACCGACTCCCCCCCGACCCTACCGACTCCCCCCCGACCCTACCGACTCCCCCCCGACCCTCCCAGACCCCACTGACTCCCCCCGACCCTCCCAGACCCCACCGACTCCCCCCCGACCCTCCCAGACCCCACCGACCCTCCCAGACCCTCCCAGACCCCACCGACTCCCCCCGACCCTCCCAGACCCCACCGACTCCCCCCGGACCCTACAGACCCCACCGACCCCTCCACCCCCCTCTCACCCTCCCAGACCCCACTGACCCTCCCACCCTCCCAGATCTCACCGACCCCCCCACCCCACCCTCCCCGACCCCACCACCCTCCGACCCTTCCCCGCACCCTCACACCCCCACCCCCACTGTCTGAGAGCCCTCGGCTTTCCCATTAGTCTCAGGCCATCACAATTTGAGCAATACTCAAAGCAGATTCAATCTACATTCTGATCAGACCCTCGAAGTTCTCTTACAGACAGTGTGATGAGACACTCTGCTTCTGCTTCAGATTTGAGGTTAGGATCAGATCAGCCATGATCTCATTGAATGGCGGAGCAGGTTCGAGGGGCCGAATGGCCTACTCCTGCTCCTATTTCTTATGTTCTTATGATCCTGTCACCAACAGACAGAGCGGACCCCACTTTATCTTGGCACGTTGCCTCAATTTTTACAGAAGTCAAAAATAGTTGGCCGGATTCTGATTACACGCCCCCCACCTCCCCCGCAACATAGGCTGCTCTTCCAGACCCAGTCTCCACAGGTGGGGTCGGGCAGAGGAACAGACAGAGAGACAGACAGAGAGACCGGGAAGTTAAATTATGTGGAGCTGAAGTGCTGAGTAATGAGGAGTGCCTGCGGCGGGCGGGAAACGGTGCCTGCGGCGGGCGGGAAACGGTGCCTGCGGCGGGCGGGAAACGGTGCCTGCGGCGGGCGCAGGCGGGAAACAGTGCCCGCGGCGGGCGGGAATCAAAGCCTGCGGCGGGCGGGAATCAAAGCCTGCGGCGGGCGGGAATCAAAGCCTGCGGCGGGCGGGAATCAGTGCCTGCGGCGGGCGGGAATCAGTGCCTGCGGCGGGCGCAGGCGGGAATCAGTGCCTGCGGCGGGCGGGAATCAATGCCTGCGGCGGGCGGGAATCAATGCCTGCGGCGGGCGGGAATCAAAGCCCGCGGCGGGCGGGAATCAAAGCCTGCGGCGGGCGGGAATCAATGCCTGCGGCGGGCGGGAATCAAAGCCTGCGGCGGGCGGGAATCAAAGCCTGCGGCGGGCGGGAATCAATGCCTGCGGCGGGCGGGAATCAGTGCCTGCGGCGGGCGGGAATCAAAGCCCGCGGCGGGCGGGAATCAATGCCTGCGGCGGGCGGGAATCAATGCCTGCGGCGGGCGGGAATCAATGCCTGCGGCGGGCGGGAATCAAAGCCTGCGGCGGGCGGGAATCAAAGCCTGCGGCGGGCGGGAATCAATGCCTGCGGCGGGCGGGAATCAGTGCCTGCGGCGGGCGGGAATCAATGCCTGCGGCGGGCGGGAATCAATGCCTGCGGCGGGCGGGAATCAAAGCCTGCGGCGGGCGGGAATCAAAGCCTGCGGCGGGCGGGAATCAATGCCTGCGGCGGGCGGGAATCAAAGCCTGCGGCGGGCGGGAATCAAAGCCTGCGGCGGGCGGGAATCAAAGCCTGCGGCGGGCGGGAATCAATGCCTGCGGCGGGCGGGAATCAATGCCTGCGGCGGGCGGGAATCAAAGCCTGCGGCGGGCGGGAATCAAAGCCTGCGGCGGGCGGGAATCAAAGCCTGCGGCGGGCGGGAATCAAAGCCTGCGGCGGGCGGGAATCAGTGCCTGCGGCGGGCGGGAATCAATGCCTGCGGCGGGCGGGAATCAAAGCCTGCGGCGGGCGGGAATCAATGCCTGCGGCGGGCGGGAATCAAAGCCTGCGGCGGGCGGGAATCAATGCCTGCGGCGGGCGCAGGCGGGAATCAGTGCAGGCTCCCTTCACAGGAGTGGAATCGATCGTGAACGACTGGAGACCTTTCCGAACCCATGCAGCAGCCAGACATGCAGACGAGAGACAGCAGGACGTGTGCAACAGTGAACAATACAAGCGCTTCATTACTCATAGATAGGGTTTCCATGGCCGCATCCTCCAGCTGGTCCCACATTGAGCTCTTGTCTCTCCCTGAGCCGATCCAAGGCAGGACAGAGCCAGGCAGCAGGTAGAAAGGAAAAGACCCCGGCATTTAGTTACAGTCATCAGGCAGGACCACAGGTAGATTTAGTCCCCTTACACAGGCCCAGACAACAGGACAGAATGTGACACGGACATTACACAATCCCCAGTTACAATCAGAATGGAACAGGATCACCATTGGGTTAGCACACGAGACGGATTGCGAGCTGAGCACCTACTCACGGTGCAGGAACTGGCCTTGCTTCGGATCTCGATATATAAAATCACACGGGCAGGTGTCTGGACTCATGTACACAAAGGTGCACTGCCCCTCGAAGTGTCTCGCATCAAACACACAATCGCACAGACAGACACTCAGACGTGGCAATAAGACCATGTGCACCAAAACATTGCCAAACCCCTCCGCCCAAGTAACAGTGCCCTCAGACATCCCGACCCTATCGCCCGGCGGGTAACCAGGGGCGGGGGCGCCCGGCGGGTAACCAGGGGCGGGGGCGCCCGGCGGGTAACCAGGGGCGGGGGCGCCCAGCGGGTAACCAGGGGCGGGGGCGCCCGGCGGGAAACCAGGGGCGGGGGCGCCCGGCGGGAAACCAGGGGCGGGGGCGCCCGGCGGGTAACCTCATCTTCCCTCTTGTTCTTTTGCTGATCATCTTAGATCTGTGTCCTCTGGTTACCCACCCATCTGCCACTGGAAACAATTTCCCGTTCATGATTTTGAACACTTCTATCAAATCTCCTCTTAACCGTCTCTGCTCGAAGCAGATCAACCCCAGCTTCTCCAGTCTATCCACGTAACTGAAGTCCCTCATCCCTGGAATCATTCCAGTAAATCTCCTCTGCACCCTCTCTAAGGCCTTCACATCCTTCCTAAAGTGCGGTGCCCAGAACTGGACACAATACTCCAGCTGTGGCCGAACCAGTGTTTTATAAAGGTTTAGCATAACTTCCTTGCTTTTATACTCTATGCCTCTATTTATAAATCCCAGGATCCCATATGTTTTTTTAACAGCCTTCTCAACCTGTCCTGTCACCTTCAAAGATTTGTGTACATACACCCCCAGGTCTCTCTGTTCCTGCACCCCCTTTTTGTACCCTTTAGTTTATATTGCCTCTCCTCATTCTTCATATCAAAATGTATCACTTCACACTTCTCTGTGTTAAATTGCATCTGCCATGTGTCTGCCCATTTCACCAGTCTCTCTCTGTCCTCCTGAAGTCTGTTATTATCCTCCTCATTGTTTATACATTTCTGAGTTTCGTGTCATCTGCAAACTCTGAAATTATACCCTCGATACCCAAGTCTAGATCATTAATATATATCAAAAAGAGCAGTGATCCTAATACTGACCCCTGGGGAACACCACTGTATACTTCCCTCCAGTCTGAAAAACAACCGTTCACCACGACTCTCTGTTTTCTGTCCCCTGGACAATTTCATATCCACACTGACACTGTCCCTTTAATCCCATGGGCTTTAATTTTACCAACAAGTCTATTATTTGGTTCTTTATCAAATGCCTTTTGAAAGTCCACACACACAACATCAACCACACTCCCCTCATCAACCCTCTCCGTTACTTCATCAAAGAACTCAATCAAGTTAGTCTAACATGGGTTTATCCCTCTCCCCTTTTTTGAACAGGGGTGTAACATTTACAATCCTCCAGTCCTCCGGCACAGTCCCCATATCCGGGGAGGATTGGAAGATTGTGACCAGAGCCTCTGCAATTTCCACCCTTACTTCCCTCAGTAACCGAGGATGGAGACCATCTGGACCGGGTGACTTTTCGACTTTGAGTGCTGCCAACCTTTTAAGCATCAATCATCATTCGGCAGTTTATAAACATTTTAAAATGACGGACAGGATTAGTTTCAGTTCTTACCCAGCAGTCCCTCGAACAGGTAAACCCTCTGACTGATATCCTCTGGGGGGGCGGGAGGTGCTGAACATCCACTGCCACCTTTAGCAGCCTTGAATGTGGGTCCCAGCATGTGAGATTTACCCTGCAACAGGACAGCAGTTCAGTCAGCAGCTGCCTTTGGTACCTCACTGATAGTACCATCTTCCTGCCCCATCACTCTCTCTGGACAGATCCTTTCACCTCCCAGTTAACACCCTCTTTTACCCTCACTTCTCCTCAACACTGGCTTCCTTTACACATCATCCGATCCTAACCAATTTTCTGCTCACACCCTGCCTCTCCACTCACTGTGGGAGGGCAATGAAATTCGACTTTCTACACCAGCTTCTCCATCTCTTTCCCAACGCCAAACGAACAACTCCCTCTGATAGCTCCAACCAGGGTCCTCCATCTCCTGCCCTCACTATCTCCCCTCCCTCTGATAGCTCCACCCTCAGTCCTCCATCTCCTGCCCTCACTATCTCCTCTCCCTCTGATAGCCCCACCCTCAGTCCTCCATCTCCTGCCCTCACTATCTCCCCTCCCTCTGATAGCCCCACCCTCAGTCCTCCATCTCCTGCCCTCACTATCTCCCCTCCCTCTGATAGCTCCACCCTCAGTCCTCCATCTCCTGCCCTCACTATCTCCCCTCCCTCTGATAGCCCCACCCTCAGTCCTCCATCTCCTGCCCTCACTATCTCCCCTCCCTCTGATAGCCCCACCCTCAGTCCTCCATCTCCTGCCCTCACTATCTCCCCCTCCCTCTGATAGCCCCACCCTCAGTCCTCCATCTCCTGCCCTCACTATCTCCCTCCCCCTCTGATAGCCCCACCCTCAATCCTCCATCTCCTGCCCTCACTATCTCCCCTCCCTCTGATAGCCCCACCCTCAGTCCTCCATCTCCTGCCCTCACTATCTCCCCTCCCTCTGATAGCCCCACCCTCAGTCCTCCATCTCCTGCCCTCACTATCTCCCCCTCCCTCTGATAGCCCCACCCTCAGTCCTCCATCTCCTGCCCTCACTATCTCCTCTCCCTCTGATAGCCCCACCCTCAGTCCTCCATCTCCTGCCCTCACTATCTCCCCTCCCTCTGATAGCCCCACCCTCAGTCCTCCATCTCCTGCCCTCACTATCTCCCCTCCCTCTGATAGCCCCACCCTCAGTCCTCCATCTCCTGCCCTCACTATCTCCTCTCCCTCTGATAGCCCCACCCTCAGTCCTCCATCTCCTGCCCTCACTATCTCCCCTCCCTCTGATAGCCCCACCCTCAGTCCTCCATCTCCTGCCCTCACTATCTCCCCTCCCTCTGATAGCCCCACCCTCAGTCCTCCATCTCCTGCCCTCACTATCTCCCCTCCCTCTGATAGCCCCACCCTCAGTCCTCCATCTCCTGCCCTCACTATCTCCCCCTCCCTCTGATAGCTCCACCCTCAGTCCTCCATCTCCTGCCCTCACTATCTCCCCTCCCTCTGATAGCCCCACCCTCAGCCCTCCATCTCCTGCCCTCACTATCTCCCCCTCCCTCTGATAGCTCCACCCTCAGTCCTCCATCTCCTGCCCTCACTATCTCCCCTCCCTCTGATAGCCCCACCCTCAGCCCTCCATCTCCTGCCCTCACTATCTCCCCTCTCCCTCTGATAGCTCCAACCTGGGTCCTCCATCTCCTGCCCTCACTATCTCCCCTCCCTCTGATAGCCCCACCCTCAATCCTCCATCTCCTGCCCTCACTATCTCCCCTCCCTCTGATAGCCCCACCCTCAGTCCTCCATCTCCTGCCCTCACTATCTCCCCTCCCTCTGATAGCCCCACCCTCAGTCCTCCATCTCCTGCCCTCACTATCTCCCCTCCCTCTGATAGCCCCACCCTCAGCCCTCCATCTCCTGCCCTCACTATCTCCTCTCCCTCTGATAGCCCCACCCTCAGTCCTCCATCTCCTGCCCTCACTATCTCCTCTCCCTCTGATAGCCCCACCCTCAGTCCTCCATCTCCTGCCCTCACTATCTCCCCTCCCTCTGATAGCTCCACCCTCAGTCCTCCATCTCCTGCCCTCACTATCTCCCTCTCCCTCTGATAGCTCCAACCTGGGTCCTCCATCTCCTGCCCTCACTATCTCCCCTCCCTCTGATAGCCCCACCCTCAATCCTCCATCTCCTGCCCTCACTATCTCCCCTCCCTCTGATAGCCCCACTCTCAGTCCTCCATCTCCTGCCCTCACTATCTCCCCTCCCTCTGATAGCCCCACCCTCAGTCCTCCATCTCCTGCCCTCACTATCTCCCCTCCCTCTGATAGCCCCACCCTCAGTCCTCCATCTCCTGCCCTCACTATCTCCTCTCCCTCTGATAGCCCCACCCTCAGCCCTCCATCTCCTGCCCTATCTCCCCCTCCCTCTGATAGCTCCAACCCGGGTCCTCCATCTCCTGCCCTCACTATCTCCTCTCCCTCTGATAGCTCCAACCCGGCTCTTCCATCTCCTGCCCTCACTATCTCCCCCTCCCTCTGATAGCTCCAACCGGGGTCCTCCATCTCCTGCCCTCACTATCTCCCCCTCCCTCTGATAGCCCCACCCTCAGCCCTCCATCTCCTGCCCTCACTATCTCCCCCTCCCTCTGATAGCCCCACCCTCAGTCCTCCATCTCCTGCCCTCACTATCTCCCCCTCCCTCTGATAGCCCCACCCTCAGCCCTCCATCTCCTGCCCTCACTATCTCCCCCTCCCTCTGATAGCCCCACCCTCAGTCCTCCATCTCCTGCCCTCACTATCTCCCCCTCCCTCTGATAGCCCCACCCTCAGTCCTCCATCTCCTGCCCTCACTATCTCCCCCTCCCTCTGATAGCCCCACCCTCAGTCCTCCATCTCCTGCCCTCACTATCTCCCCTCCCTCTGATAGCTCCAACCGGGGTCCTCCATCTCCTGCCCTCACTATCTCCCCCTCCCTCTGATAGCTCCAACCGGGGTCCTCCATCTCCTGCCCTCACTATCTATCCTCCCTCTGATAGCCCCACCCTCAGTCCTCGTTCTCCTGCCCTCACTATCTCCTCCCCCTCTGATAGCCCCTCCATCTCCTGCCCTCACTATCTCCCCTCCCTCTGATAGCCCCACCCTCAGTCCTTGTTCTCCTGCCCTCACTATCTCCTCCCCCTCTGATAGCCCCACCCTCAGTCCTCGTTCTCCTGCCCTCACTATCTCCTCCCCCTCTGATAGCCCCTCCATCTCCTGCCCTCACTATCTCCCCTCCCTCTGATAGCCCCACCCTCAGTCCTTGTTCTCCTGCCCTCACTATCTCCTCCCCCTCTGATAGCCCCTCCATCTCCTGCCCTCACTATCTCCCCTCCCTCTGATAGCCCCACCCTCAGTCCTTGTTCTCCTGCCCTCACTATCTCCTCCCCCTCTGATAGCCCCTCCATCTCCTGCCCTCACTATCTCCCCTCCCTCTGATAACTCCACCCTCAGTCCTCCATCTCCTGCCCTCACTATCTCCTCCCCCTCTGATAGCCCCACCCTCAGTCCTCCATCTCCTGCCCTCACTATCTCCTCCCCCTCTGATAGCTCCATCCTCAGTCCTCCATCTCCTGCCCTCACTATCTCCCCTCCCTCTGATAACTCCACCCTCAGTCCTCCATCTCCTGCCCTCACTATCTCCTCCCCCTCTGAGAGCTCCACCCTCAGTCCTCCAACCCTAACCCTCACTATCTCCTCTACCAGCTCCTCCATCGTTAACAGAGTCTCCATAAAGCTCTGTTTTCTTTCCTCTCACACATTCTTTCCCTCTAACTCTTAACTCAACATCAAGCCCAAAATTTGAATCCTGCTCCCATATTTCTAGCCCCTCACTCCTGGAAAGGGTACTGAAAAAAACTCCTTGTGTGACAGGTGATCTCTCTCCATCGCCTCCACTCTATTTTATTGATACCATGTGTCTGTGCTGGAGTGAAGTTTCCTCTCCGTCCCTCCTGAACTCTCAATCCCCTGTCCTCCACCCTGCAATCCTCAATATGTTGACATCAACTCAATGCACCGTCTGCGAATCTTTACAGGACCTCAAGCCTTCCTTCCCTCCCTTCTCCAGTCTTCCCCTGCTCTCCTCCCATCAACCTAGCTCAATCCTGCACTCCAGAGTTTGGGCCCTCATCATGGGTTTGCCAACTGAAGAGCCACCCTGTGCTGAGCTGGTAGATCTCAGCAAGGCTGGAGGGGTAATAATTGCCCCAAGTGAGGGAGGGGCAAAAATCACACAAGGTTTCCCACACCTGATTGCAGGGCAGCTTCCACGGAGACTTACGAAGATGTGTCTGGTGTCGGTGTTGGTCTCGATCTCGCTGTCGGAGAGGGTCCCTCTGGACAACGCCGTCCCCGAGGGGTTTTTACCCGCCGTGCTTTCTCCAGCGGCGCTGCTGTAGTCGCTGTCAGCTCCCAGAGTCTCTCCAGAACTGTTACTGACCTGGGGCAACACATTAAAACATCAGTGAGTACACGTACCCCAAACACAGCCACAGCTGAAGGATCGGGGTGCATTACGTCAAACTCTTCATTTATATAGTCCTGAGTACAGGAACAGAGAAACCCCTCTCCCCACAATGAGGGGTCCGGGAGAGCAACAGGAATGGGTACAGGGAAACCCCTCTCCCCACAGTGAGGGGTCCAGGAGAGCAACAGGAGTGGGTACAGGGAATCCCCTCTCCCCACAGTGAGGGGTCCAGGAGAGCAACGGGAGTGGGTACAGGGAAACCCCTCTCCCCACAATGAGGGGTCCGGGAGAGCAACAGGAATGGGTACAGGGAATCCCCTCTCCCCACAGTGAGGGGTCCAGGAGAGCAACGGGAATGGGTACAGGGAATCCCCTCTCCCCACAGTGAGGGGTCCGGGCGAGCAACAGGAATGGGTACAGAGAAACCCCTCTCCCCACAGTGAGGGGTCCGGGCGAGCAACGGGAATGGATACAGAGAAACCCCTCTCCCCACGGTGAGGGGTCCGGGCGAGCAACGGGAATGGGTACAGAGAAACCCCTCTCCCCACAGTGAGGGGTCCGGGAGAGCAACAGGAATGGGTACAGAGAAACCCCTCTCCCCACAGTGAGGGGTCCGGGAGAGCAACTACTCTGGGTGGGGGACTTCAATGTCCATCACCAAGAGTGGCTCGGTAGCACCACTACTGACCGAGCTGGCCGAGTCCTGAAGGACATAGCTGCCAGACTGGGCCTACGGCGGGTGATGAGCGAACCAACGAGGGAAAAACTTATTTGACCTCGTCCTCACCAATCTACCTGTCACAGATGCATCTGTCCATGACAGTATTGGTAGGAGTGACCACCGCACAGTCCTCGTGAGACGAAGTCCCGTCTTCGCACTGAGGACACCATCCAACGTGTTGTGTGGCACTACCACCGTGCTAAATGGGATAGATTCAGAACAGATCTAGCAGCTCAAAACTGGGCATCCATGAGGCGCTGTGGGCCGTCAGCAGCAGCAGAATTGTATTCCAGCACAATCTGTAACCTCATGGCCCGGCATATTCCTCACTCTACCATTACCAACAAGCCAGGGGATCAACCCTGGTTCAATGAGGAGTGTAGAAGAGCATGCCAGGAGCAGCACCAGGTGTACCTAAAAATGAGGTGCCAACCTGGTGAAGCTACAACTCAGGACTACATGCATGCTAAACAGCAGAAGCAACATGCTATAGACAGAGCTAAGCGATTCCACAACCAACAAATCAGATCAAAGCTCTGCAGTCCTGCCACATCCAGTCGTGAATGGTGGTGGACAATTAAACAACTAACGGGAGGAGGAGGCTCTGCAAACATCCCCATCCTCAATGATGGCGGAGTCCAGCACGTGAGTGCAAAAGGCAAGGCTGAACCGTTTGCAACCATCTTCAGCCAGAAGTGCCGAGTGGATGATCCATCTCGGCCTCCTCCCGATATCCCCACTATCACAGAAGCCAGTCTTCAGCCAATTCAATTCACTCCACGTGATATCAAGAAACGGCTGAGTGCACAGGATACAGCAAAGGCTATGGGCCCCGGCAACATCCCAGCTGTAGTGCTGAAGACTTGTGCTCCAGAACTAGCTGCGCCTACAGCAAAGTTGTTCCAGTACAGCTACAACACTGGCATCTACCCGACAATGTGAAAAATTGCCCAAGTATCTCCTGTCCACAAAAAGCAGGTCAAATCCAATCCGGCCAATTACCGCCCCATCAGTCTACTCTCAATCATCAGCAAAGTGATGGAAGGTGTCGTCGACAGTGCTATCAAGCGGCACTTACTCACCAATAACCTGCTCACCGATGCTCAGTTTGGGTTCCGCCAGGACCACATGGCTCCAGACCTCATTACAGCCTTGGTCCAAACATGGACAAAAGAGCTGAATTCCAGAGGTGAGGTGAGAGTGACTGCCCTTGACATCAAGGCAGCATTTGACTGAGTGTGGCACCAAGGAGTCCTAGTAAAATTGAAGTCAATGGGAATCAGGGGGAAAACTCTCCAGTGGCTGGAGTCATACCTAGCACAAAGGAAGATGGTAGTGGTTGTTGGAGGCCAATCATCTCAGCCACAGGACATTGCTGCAGGAGTTCCTCAAGGCAGTGCCCTAGGCCCAACCATCTTCAGCTGCTTCATCAATGACCTTCCCTCCATCATAAGGTCAGAAATGGGGATGTCCGCTGACGATTGCACAGTGTTCAGTTCCATTCGCAACCCCTCAAATAATGAAGCAGTCTGAGCCCGCATGCAGCAAGACCTGGACAACATCCAGGCTTGGGCTGATAAGTGGCAAGTAACATTCGCGCCAGACAAGTGCCAGGCAATGACCATCTCCAACAAGAGAGAGTCTAACCACCTCCCCTTGACATTCAACGGCATTACCATCGCCAAATCCCCCACCATCAACATCCTGGGGGTCACCATTGACCAGAAACTTAACTGGACCAGCCATATAAATACTGTGGCTACAAGAGCAAGTCAGAGGCAGGGTATTCTGCGGCGAGTGACTCACCTCCTGACTCCCCAAAGCCTTTCCACCATCCACAAGGCACAAGTCAGGAGTGTGATGGAATACTCTTCACTTGCCTGGATGAGTACAGCTCCAACAACACTCAAGAAGCTCGACACCATCCAGGACAAAGCAGCCCGCTTGATTGGCACCCCATCCACCACACTAAACATTCACTCCCTTCACCACCTGCGTACAGTGGCTGCAGTGTGTACCATCCACAGGATGCACTGCAGCAACTCGCCAAGGCTTCTTCGACAGCACCTCCCAAACCCGCGACCTCTATCACCTCAAAGGACAAGAGCAGCAGGCACATGGGAACAACACCACCTGCACGTTCCCCTCCAAGTCTCACACCATCCCTACTTGGAAATATATCACCATTCCTTCTTCGTCGCTGGGTCAAAATCTTGGAACTCCCTTCCTAACAGCACTGTGGGAGAACCTTCACCACACGGACTGCAGCGGTTCAAGAAGGCGGCTCACCACCACCTTCTCAAGGGCAATTAGGGATGGGCAATAAAAGCCGGCCTCGCCAGCGACGCCCACATCCCATGAACGAATAAAAAAAACAGTAATGGATACAGGGAAACCCCTCTCCCCACAGTGAGGGGTCCGGGAGAACAACGGGAGTGGGTACAGAGAAACCCCTCTCCCCACAGTGAGGGGTCCAGGAGAACAACGGGAATGGGTACAGAGAAACCCCTCTCCCCACAGCGAGGGGAACAGGGGAGTTGGGAAAAACCCTTAAGGCACTAGATATGATCTATTAGAGGCTCGAAGAGTGGTTTGGGAGACAGGGGGTTCGATTCATGGGGCACTGGCACCAGTACTGGGGAAAGAGGGAGCTGTTCCGACAGGACAGGCTCCACTTAAATCGGGCTGGGACCAGTGACCTCGCGAATCGAATTACTCGGGCTCGAGATAGAGCTTTAAAATAAAAAAAGGGGGGTCGGGGGTGGTGGTCAGGTGAGGGGAAATTTAGAATTCTGAAGAGAAAATTTAAGATGATAGAGCAGTGTAGTGACTTGGGTAAAGATAAGCAGAGTGTGTCAGGAAGGGACAGAGAGTTTACCAATAATATTACATCAACAAGTAAGGTCAAAGCAGGTAAAAAGTTAAAATTGAAGACTCTTTATCTGAATGCACGGAGCGTTCGTAACAAGATCGGGGAATTAGTGGCACAAATAGAGATAAATGGGTTTGATCTAATAACCATTATAGAGACATGGTTACAAGGTGACCAAGGTTGGGAACTAAATATTCCAGGGTACATGATGTTTCGAAAAGACAGGGAGAATGGAAAAGGAGGTGGGGGTGGGAGAGCCCTGATGATAGAGGATGAGATAAGGAGAGTGGTGAGAGAGGGTCTTAGTCGGAGGATCAGGAAGTAGAATCAGTATGGGTGGAAATAAGAAATAACAAGAGGCAGGAAACACTGGTGGGAGTCGTTTACAGGCCCCCAAATAGTAGCAATACCATTGGACAGAGTATTAATCCTGAAATAGTAGGAGTTGTAATAAAGGTAATACAGTAATCATGGGGGGACTTTAATCTTCATATAGACTGGGAAAAATCAAATTGGCAAAATAGTGCGGGGGATAAGTTCATGGAATGTATTCGAGGCAGTTTCCTAGAGCAATACATCGTGGAACCAATCAGGGAACAGGCTATTTCAGATCTTGTGTTGTGTCATGAGATAGGGATAATTAGTAATCTCACAGTAAAAGAACCTCTGGGGAAGAGTGATCATAATATGATAGAATTTCTCATTGAATTTGAGAGTGACGTACTTAAGTCAGAATCTAGAGTCTTAAACTTAAATAAAGCCAATTACACAGGTATGAGGGGCGAGTTGTCAAAGGTAGATTGGGAAATTAAATTAAAGGGCTTGACAGTTGAAAAGCAATGGCAAACATTTAAAGAAATATTTCAATATTCTCAACAAATATACATTCCATTGAGAAATAAAACCTCCATGGGAAAAGTGATCTACCCGTGGCTAACTAAAGAAGTTAAGGAGAGTATTAGATTAAAAGGAGAGGCCTTTAATGTTGCTAAGAAGAGGAGTAAGCCTGAGGATTGGGAGAGTTTTAGAAACCAACAAAAGGATGACCAAAAAATTGATAAAAAGGGAGAAAATAGTATATGAAAGTAAATTAGCAAGAATGATAAAAATGAATTGTAAGAACTTCTACAAGTATGTAAAAAGGGAGAGAGAGGCAAAAGTAAACGTTCGTCCCTTAGGGGCTGAGACAGGAGAAATTATAATGGGGAATCAGGAAATGGCAGAGACGTTAAGACACAAAAAGCATACCAGAAATAGTGGGGAACCAAGGGGCTAAGGAGAGGGAAGAACTTAAAATAATTAATATCAGTAGAGAAAAAGTACTGGAGAAATTAATGGGACTAAAAGTCGATAAATCCTCTGGACCTGATGGCCGACATCCTAGGGTTCTAAAAGAGGTGGCTGCAGAGATAGTGGATGCATTGGTTGTGATCTTCCAAAATTCTCTAGATGCTGGAACGGTCCCCGTGGATTGGAAGGTAGTAAATGTAACTCCGCTATTCAAGAAGGGAGGGAGAAGAAAAAACAAGGAACTATAGGTCAGTTAGCCTGACATCAGTCGTTGGGAAAATGCTGGAATCCATTATTAAGGAAGTGGTAACAGGGCACTTTGAAAATCATAATATGATTAGGCAGAGTCAACGTGGTTTATGAAAGGGAAATAGTGTTTGACAAATTTATTAAAATTTTTTGAGGATGTAACTAGCAGGATAGATAAAGGGGAACCAGTGGATGTAGTATATTTGGATTTTCAAAAGGCTTTCGATAAGGTGCCACATGAAAGGTTGTTATGCAGGATAAGGGCTCATGGGGTTGGGGGTAATATATTAGCATTGGTTGATGGACAGAAAACAGAGAGTAGGGATAAATGGGTCATTTTCAGGTTGTCAGGCTGTAACTAGTGGGGTACCGCAGGGATCAGTGCTTGGACCTCAGCTATTTACAATCTATATTAATGACTTAGATGAAGGGACCGAGTGTAATGTATCCAAGTTTGCTGACGATACAAAGCTAGGTGGGAAAGTAAACTGTGAGGAGGACACAAAGAGCCTGCAAAGGGATATAGACAGGTTAAGTGAGTGGGCAAGAAGGTGGCAGATGGAGTATAATGTGGGGAAATGTGAGGTTATTCACTTTGGTTGGAAAAATAAAAAAGCAGAATATTTTATAAATGGTGAGAAGCTACTAAATATTGGTGTTCAGAGGGATTTGGGTGTCCTGGTACAAGAAACACAGAAAGTTAGCGTATAGGTACAGCAAGCAATTAGGAAGGCAAATAGCATGTTGGCTTTTATTGCAAAGGGGTTGGAGTACAAGAGTAAGGAAGTCTTACTACAATTGTACAGGGCTTTGGTGAGACCTCACCTGGAGTACTGTGTACAGTTTTGGTCTCCTTATCTAAGGCAGGATATACTTGCCTTAGAGGGAGTGCAATGAAGGTACACCAGATTAATGCCTGGGATGAGAGGGTTGTCCTATGAGGAGAGGTTGAGTAGAATGGGCCTATACTCTCTGGAGTTTAGAAGAATGAGAGGTAATCTCATTGAAACTTAAAAGATTCTGAGGGGGCTTGACAGGGTAGATGCTGAGAGGTTGTTTTCCCTGGCTGGAGTGTCTCGAACTAGGGGGCATAGTCTCAGGATAAGGGGACGACCATTTAAGACTGAGATGAGGAGGAATTTCTTCACTCAGAGGGATGTGAATCTTTGGAATTCTCTACCCGAGTCGTTGAGTATATTCAAGGCCCAACCATCTTCAGCTGCTTCATCAATGACCTTCCCTCCATCATAAGGTCAGAAATGAGGATGTTCGCTGATGATTGCAGAGTGTTCAGTTCCATTCGCAACCCCTCAGATAATGAAGCAGTCCGAGCCCGCATGCAGGAAGACCTGGACAACATCCAGGCTTGGGCTGATAAGTGGCAAGTAACATTCGGGCCAGACAAGTGCCAGGCAATGACCACCTCCCCTTGATATTCAACGATATTACCATCGCCGAATCCCCCACCATCAACATCCTGGGGGTCAACATTGACCAGAAACTTAACTGGGCCAGCCACATAAATACTGTGGCAACAAGAGCAGGTCAGAGGCTGGGTATTCTGCGGCAAGTAACTCACCTCCTGACTCCGCAAAGCCTTTCCACCATCTACAAGGCACAAGTCAGGAATGTGATGGAATACTCTCCACTTGCCTGGATGAGTGCAGCTCCAACACTCAAGAAGCTCGACACCATCCAGGACAAAGCAGCCCGCTTGATTGGCACCCCATCCACCACCCTAAACATTCACTCCCTTCACCACCGGCGCACTGTGGCTGCAGTGTGTACCATCCAGAGGATGCACTGCAGCAACTCGCCAAGGCTTCTTCGACAGCACCTCCCAAACCCATGACCTCTACCACCTAGAAGGACAAGAGCAGCAGGCACATGGGAACAACACCACCTGCACGTTCCCCTCCAAGTCACACAACATCCCGAGTTGGAAATATATCGCCGTTCCTTCATCGTCGCTGGGTCAAAATCCTGGAACTCCCTTCCTAACAGCACTGTGGGAGAACCTTCACCACATGGACTGCAGCGGTTCAAGAAGGCGGCTCACCACCACCTTCTCAAGGGCAATTAGGGATGGGCAATAAATGCTGGCCTTGCCAGTGACGCCCACATCCCATGAACGAATAAAAAAATAGATTTTTGGACTCTAGGGGAATCAAGGGATATGGGGATCGGGCGGGAAAGTGGAGTTGAGGTTGAAGATCAGCCATGATCTGATTGAATGGTGGAGCAGGCTCGTGGGGCCGAATAGCCCACTCCTGCTCCTATTCTTAAGTTCTGAAGACCTGCAACGGTCTAACTGTGTGCTAAATGATTCTTAAAGCGCTAACTTTAGGCCATTAAAGGAGCCAAGCACCGTAGGAGAGAGAGGACTGTAGCTTCTACAGAAACTCTCCTCCTGCTGGAGACCCCTGAACTGATGACGTCCAGAGCTCCTGATGTGGAAAGGGACAAGGCCAGAGACTGGTGTTTCCACAGGTAGAGAAGGGTTGCCAGACACTGTGACGGAAAGCTTTGCGACTTGGGCTGTATATTTTATCACTTAGGGGGCAATTCAGCAGAAATGTTTCAAAGCCAAGAACCTGCACATTCGATCCATTTACCAGTGCTGCAGAGTAGGGTATTGGTACAGAGAGAAAAGGGGCCAGTGAGGCCATATAAGACTAAAAAATATATAATTGGTATTAGTGCTGCAGTAGAACATTCAATTGGCTAGGCTGATTGCTGCTCTGCATTGATTGGACATGTTGAGTTTTGAGTTTACTAAGACTCCTTGGTCTCTGTCAACATCATTCATGGAGTATGTATGTTCCCCATTTTCCCACCCTATGCGCTGTACTTTTTACTTGCCTATATTAAATTCTATCCGTCATTGTTCTGCCCATTCATATATTTTGCCCAACTCATTCTGTAATTTCTAAGCTGGTTCCATCGATGCCATTGCCCTTCCTGTTCCATCGATGCCATTGCCCTTCCTGTTCCATCGATGCCATTGCCCTTCCTGTTCCATCGATGCCATTGCCCTTCCTGGTTTGAGATCATCGGCAAGTTTGACTGATTTGCATTGGTTTTCTGAATCCAAATTATTGATGTAAATTAGAAAGAGTAGCAGTCCCCACGCTGATCGGTGAGGCAACCCCTCCCCAACATCATTCTTTTAACAAGTACTCGTTTGTTTTCTAACCTTCAGCCAGATTTTTATCAGTACTGAAGGTTTACCCTGAATCCCCGCAGTTTTGAGTTTAACCAACAGCCTTTCATGGGGAACTTTATC
Source organism: Heptranchias perlo (assembly GCF_035084215.1). Classification (NCBI taxonomy): domain Eukaryota; kingdom Metazoa; phylum Chordata; class Chondrichthyes; order Hexanchiformes; family Hexanchidae; genus Heptranchias; species Heptranchias perlo. The sequence continues at coordinate 114,151 of NC_090336.1, read as the reverse complement.
ATATGCTTTTTGGAAGTCGAGGTACAGCACATCATAGGGCTTTCCACAGTTCACCTGGGTTATGACTTCCTCTCGGGAAGCGGGGAGGCTTGTCCTTTTCTGAATCCATGCTGACTGCTGTTAACTGGGTTATCATTCTACAGATAATCCAAGTTTACCCCGATAAATAATTCCATTATTTTACATGGAATTGAAGTGAGACCAATGGATCTGCCCTTGCCTTTATCTGTTTTGTCCCTCTTTTTGATTATGGGCACCCTAATTCGCTTGCTTCTAATCTCACCAGGAACTCCCTCATAATGATAGTCCACGCCTCACAAATCTCCACTCTTGTCTCTCTTATTGAGCCAGCGGGTAGCACTCTCACTGACTCGAAGATTGTGGGTTCAAGTCCCACTCCAGAAACTTGAGCACGGAATCCAGGCTGACACTCCAGTGCAGTATTGAGGGAGTGCTGCATTGTCGGAGGTGCCGTCTTTTAGATGAGACTTTAGATGAGACATTAAACCAAGGCCCCGTCTGCCCTCTTGGATGGACATAAAAGATTAAGAAAAACAGAGGAGTTCTTCCCTGCAGCCTGGCCAATATTTTTGCCTCAACCCACATAGCTAAAAACAGATTATCTGATCATTTATCTCATTGCTGTTTGTGGGACCTTGCTGAGCGCAAATTGGCTGCTGCCTTTCCTACATTACAACAGTGACTACACTTCAAAAGCACTTTGGGAGGACACGAGGTGGTGAAAGGTGCCAATTAAATGCAAGTCTTTCTTTTAGTGCTCTGGGGCAAATACCATATATCCCTGGGCCAAATACCATATATCCCTGGGCCAAATACCATATATCCCTGGGCCAAATACCATATATCCCTGGGCCAAATACCATATATCCCTGGGCCAAATACCATATATCCCTGGGCCAAATACCATATATCCCTGGGCCAAATACCATATATCCCTGGGCCAAATACCATATATCCCTCGGGGTTTCTGTTTGACAACTTGTGGATTTCTGCTCGTTGTGAAATTGATCTGGGCAGAGTGCTGTCGGGGGAGGGGGAGGGGGAGGGGGGCTATTTATCGGGTAATACAGCTTGACCCGCTGCACATGCCCGAGCTCATCACTGCCCTACCACGGTGCTGCTTTCCGATTCCTGGCTGGTGCTCCTGGTGAGTGCAGGCGGCTCAGAGCTGGTGATAGACTCGCTGTCGCTCTTCTGGTGTGGTTGGAAGGTGGGAGAAGGGTGGTTAGGAGTGGGGGAAGAGCAGGAAAGGAGAAGGAAAGAGAACAGAACAAAAAAGGACAGAGTATTACCAGCGACACCAAAAAGACCAAACACCAAACATTTTGAATTCAAAACCATCTGTATGCATTGCAAGTTTAACCAGCCTTAATATCGGGTACTAATCGGGAGGGGACTGGTATTCAAGGACCTCTGAATTTATGTAGCCGTCGCAAGTACTTTTAATGTCTCCCTCCTGTTGTATGCGTTTCCCCCTACCCTTCATCTGCTGAAGCTGCCAGCACATCGAGAACGTGGGTGTACGGGTGCTGCCGTTCCCCCTGTACCCCAACCATCAGGGATCACCCAGGCCTGGCGCTGCGCCCTGATTTACTCTTCACCCTCTCCTGTCGCTAGGAGATGGTACAGGGGTTGGGGCGAGTTTCTCTCTCTCCCCGGTGTAGTTCCTGGTACAGAATGCGTTTGGTTTTCAGGGCAGAGATAGTGAGGCTGAAGAGTGGGAGGAGGCACTTCAGATATATTGGATTAAACTCAGCACGACGGGGGCCGGGAGATTTACAGAGGATTAAAATCACTCGCCTCTTTCATAGTTGAGAAAACATGTCCCTCTCTCATAATGGTGAAACCTTTGGAACAAAACATGTTTAACAAATAAATTATCGCCCCACACCCACACCACCAAGAGGAACGCTGTCACTGCTTTATACTTTTTAAAGAAACAGCCCACCTCTCTGCTTCTTTCACATTATCTTTCACTCCCCAGAGACCACGTGCATCGAGGTCTGCCCGTCTTTCTCTCTCTCTCACCCCCCTGCCCTCTCTCACCCCGCCCACCCCCTCCCCCCACCTGCGCCCTGCCCTCTCCCACTCAAGCCCCCTTCCCCCCCGCCCCCCGGCCCTCTCCCACTCACTCCCCCCGTCCCTGCCCTCTCACCCCGCCCGCCCCACGCCCCTTCTCACCCCGCCTGCCCCCGCCCTCTCCTACTCACTCTCCCCGCCCCCGCCCCCGCCCTCTCCCCCCGTCCCCGCCCCACGCCCCCCGTCCCCGCCCCTGCCCTCTCTCACCCCGCCTGCCCCCGCCCTCTCCCACTCACTCCCCCCACCCGTCCTCTCCCACCCTCTCCCACTCACTCCCCCCACCCGTCCTCTCCCACCCTCTCCCACTCACTCCCCCCACCCGTCCTCTCCCACCCTCTCCCACTCACTCCCCCCACCCGTCCTCTCCCACCCTCTCCCACTCACTCCCCACACCCGTCTCTCTCCCACTCCCCCCGCCCGTCTCTCTCCCACTCTCATTCTCACTCCCCCTGCCCTCTCTCATCCCGCCCACCGCCCTCTCACCGCGCCCACCCCAAATAGGGTTAACTGCAATGTGTTTAGTGCTACAGACTGCTACTTCAGAGGGACGGACGAGCAGCAAAGACTAACCTGTGAGCTCGTTACACTCAAGCCGCTATCCGCGCTAATTTGCGATTTCTTCTCGTCTGGGTCCAAGTCGGACAAGTGTTTGGGACCCTCGGTACCTGTAGGCAAGAGGCTCCATGTCAACGGGTGGGGAGACGTGAGTAGTAATGGTACCAATCCACAACTTGTACTCAGTCACACGACGCCAACTCGAACCCGCAGTGCCAGGGTGATAAAGCATTCTACGGAAACCAGAAACTAAAGCTGTTTGTGTTCCAAAGCTACAAATTTGAGAGGTGTATGCTGATGAAATGGAGTTCATCGGGCATCATTTCAATATCCACAGCTCTCTCTTCAATACCTCAATTTTCACATCAATGGTTCACATTTGAAAGGTTGTCACTCAAATTAGAGCAAATAGTGTTAATAGTACAAACATCACTGGGATCTCAGCAAGATCACCCATCCAACCCAACCCTGCCAAATACAGCCCACTACCTACAATCACCCACTCAACCCAACCCAGCCCAACCCTGCCAAATACAGCCCACTACCTACAATCACCCACTCAACCCAACCCAGCCCAACCCTGCCAAATACAGCCCACTACCTACAATCACCCACTCAACCCATCCAACCCAACCCTGCCAAATACAGCCCACTACTTACAATCACCCACTCAACCCAACCCTGCCAAATACAGCCCACTACTTACAATCACCCACTCAACCCAACCCAGCCCAACCCTGCCAAATACAGCCCACCATTTACAATCACCCACCCAAACCAACCCAACCCACCCTGCCAAATACAGTCCACTACTTATAATTACCCACCCAAACTAATCAACTCTGTAAGCAGCCGATTGTGACTACAGCTGTCTCACCAAATCCTGTTTCCCTGCCCTTTTCCCATACCCTTTTACATTCTTCCTTTTCCAATCCTTATCCTATTGCCTTTTAAATATTGTAGTCTCTGCCTCAACAGCCCCTTTGGTAAAGCATTCCCTGTTCTAATATGGCGTGTGAAAACATCTCTTCTAACTTCACTGTACATTCATGCAGTGATGTGCCCCCTCGACACTGATTCACCAGCCAACAGAAACAATCGTTCACTATTTCCTCTCTCAAAACCTCGTACGATTTCGACAACCTCCAGTTGTGTTACTGTCTTCTAAACAGGACCCCAGACCCCGGCTGCCATTTGTAGACACCCCTATAATCTTCCACAGCAGTTGCACTACCCCCAGTTGCCAATTTACCTCACCCTGACCATGAGTTGGGTATGATCTACCTGCCCTAAGTGAAGCCAGCTAGTCCCAATCATTTAGAAACAGCATCCCTCGAACCAAGGTGATGAGGTCAATGGGTTCAAAGGGCACTTGGCAGCAATGGAAGACAAAGAGCAGAACTCAACACTGGCGGATTGGTCGTGTGCCTGGTGGCTTCAGGCCAAAGGACCCATTGGTCAACTTGTATGTAAACATGCAGTGTGACTACATAGCAATGGGTTCATCCTCCGCTCCCCCATACCTGCGTCCCGCAAGTTTAATGGGTGAGACAGAGTGCGAGCGAGAGAGAGAGAGAGAGAGAGAGAAATAGAGATATATGAAGGGAGAGAGAACACAAACCCAACAGCGTGTCTACAGGTTAGAGGCAATGAGTCTATAGCACAAGTTGCAAAGGACTATGATTCAAACAGAGAATGGCTAGGGCACCTAGCTCAAAAGGGAGGAAGTACTTGGTATGACAGGCCTGAGTTGTCAAATTCCTTACTCTGTTTTTCCAAAGCTTTTTGTTTCCTTATATCCTGGTGCTTGTTCCACAACTCTACCACCCAAGATGCATTGCAAGCAGGGAAGAAAGACAGAGAGAGTCAGAGATTGGTTGGATAGGCGAAATGGAGGACACAACACAACCGGGAAGAAGCCATTCCCAAGCCGAGATGGCTGGAGAACGGCAGCTTCTCGGCGATCACATGAGAATCAGCGAAGCATGAGTTTGTCTGCATGGCCTGCATTCACAGGTAGTCTCGAATACCTCAGCTCTACCTCGAGGCTGTCTAGTCTCTGGCACTGACCTACAAAGTAAACAGGAGTCCGCCCACCTGCTCCCATACTCCCCGAGCAGCAGCAGAGATTCCCCCACAGTCCAGGATCGGAACAGAAAGATTCAGGAGCGTTTCCCTTCCCTTAGGTGTGGCAAGTGTCATAGAGTCATAGAGTTATACAGCACGGATAGAGGCCCTTCGGCCCATCGTGTCCGCGCCGGCCATCAAGCCCTGTCTACTCTAATCCCATATTCCAGCATTTGGTCCGTAGCCTTGTATGCTATGGCATTTCAAGTGCTCATCCAAATGCTTCTTGAATGTTGTGAGGGTTCCTGCCTCCACAACCCTTTCAGACAGTGAGTTCCAGACTCCAACCACCTTTCTGGGTGAAAAAGTTCTTCCTAAAATCCCCTCTAAACCTCCCGCCTTTTACCTTGAATCTATGTCCCCTTGTTATAGAACCCTCAACGAAGGGAAAAAGCTCCTTAGTATCCATCCTATCTGTGCCCCTCATAATTTTGTACACCTCAATCATGTCCCCCCTCAGCCTCCTCTGCTCCAAGAAAAACAAACCCAATCTTCCCAGTCTCTCTTCATAGCTGAAGCGCTCCAGCCCTGGTAACATCCTGGTGAATCTCCTCTGCACCCTCTCCAAAGCGATCACATCCTTCCTGTAGTGTGGCGACCAGAACTGCACACAGTACTCCAGCTGTGGCCTAACCAGTGTTTTATACAGCTCCATCATAACCTCCTTACTCTTATATTCTATGCCTCGGCTAATAAAGGCAAGTATCCCATATGCCTTCTTTACCACCTTATCTACCTGTTCCGCCGCCTTCAGGGATCTGTGAACTTGCACACCAAGATCCCTCTGACCCTCTGTCTTGCCCAGGGTCCTCCCATTCATTGTGTATTCCCTTGCCTTGTTAGTCCCTCCAAAGTGCATCACCTCGCACTTTTCCAGGTTAAATTCCATTTGCCACTGTTCCGCCCATCTGACCAACCCATCTATATCGTCCTGCAGACTGAGGCTATCCTCCTCGCTATTTACCACCCTACCAATCTTTGTATCATCAGCGAACTTACTGATCATACCTTTTACATTCATATCCAAGTCATTAATGTAGACCACAAACAGCAAGGGACCCAGCACCGATCCCTGTGGTACCCCACTGGCCACAGGCTTCCAGTCACAAAAACAACCTTTGACCATCACCCTCTGCCTTCTGCCACTAAGCCAGTTTTGTATCCAAAGTGCCAAGGCACCCTGGATTCCATGGGCTCGTACCTTCTTGACCAGTCTCCTGTGGGGGACTTTATCGAAGGCCTTACTGAAATCCATGTATACCACATCCACTGCGTTACCCTCATCCACACGCCTAGTCACCCCCTCAAAAAATTCAATCAAATTAGTCAGACATGATCTTCCCTTGACAAAGCCATGTTGACTATCCCTGATTAATCCTTGCTTCTCCAAGTGGAGACTAATTTTGTCCTTCAGAATTTTTTCCAATAATTTTCCTACCACTGATGTTAGGCTCACTGGCCTGTAGTTCCCCGGTTTTTCCCTACTCCCCTTCTTGAATAATGGTACTACATTAGCGGTTCTCCAGTCCTCTGGCACATCCCCTGTGGCCAGAGAGGTTCTGAATATATGTGTCAGAGCCCCCGCAATATGTGTGTCAGAGCCCCCGCAAATATGTGTCAGAGCCCCCGCAAATATGTGTCAGAGCCCCCGCAAATATGTGTCAGAGCCCCCGCAAATATGTGTCAGAGCCCCCGCAAATATGTGTCAGAGCCCCCGCAAATATGTGTCAGAGCCCCCGCAAATATGTGTCAGAGCCCCCGCAAATATGTGTCAGAGCCCCCGCAAATATGTGTCAGAGCCCCCGCAAATATGTGTCAGAGCCCCCGCAAATATGTGTCAGAGCCCCCGCAAATATGTGTCAGAGCCCCCGCAAGTGGTGCCAGGCAGCCAAGGATGGCAGGGAATGAGACCCACGCCACAATACCTCCCCGGATGGTGGGCACAGGCGGTCTGAACCATTTCAGTTAGTGCATCGTAGTCACTGACAAATAGAGGGCACAAATGAGGGGCATATTGGCAGTCCAGAGCTTTGAGCAGATCTGGGGCCGAGGTCAGTCTGGGTGTTTCAGGGGGTACTAGGACAGAGGGACCCAATTTTCCTCTCCTCCCCCAGCTTGGAGAAAAATACAAGGAGAGACAAGAGGGGATGAGGGGAAGATAGGAGGGATTAAAAGCGCCCACGACGATCTGTTAACCAGACGCAGGGTCCTGTGTGCAGCCTGGTGCTGGGGCATTTTAAGTGTTTGGAGGGGGGGGGTGGGAAGAATGGGAGGGCCAGTCACCACAGGCACTGGCAGAACCTTGACCTCACTAATTTGGAGACAGTTATGGGAAAGATGAAGGGAATGGGGCCCAGGCTATCCAGTGCAGCCCAGGACGTAGGTGGCAGTTCCATCACCCCCACCCCCAAGCAGAGCACCTTCTATATCCTGCACCAGCCACCTCTCCAGCTTCTGGCAGTCAGATTGAAAAGGCGCTCTTCGCTGGTGACGGTTCTCTGCGGCAGGCCCACGTTCAGCCGGAAACGGGCCGAGGCTGCCCAGGACTCGTTTGACGGAAGAGCCTTGCAGCCAAGCAAAGGGGTTCGGCACTCAGCCCATCAGTCAGGGGGCTGGTCCCGCAGACAGGGCACTGTACCGTGCTGTGGCACCATTAACCCAAGCCACACAAGGCTTTAGAGACGGTTCACTGTGCAAGCGTCCGAGTTACTGCTTGCATCAGTCAACAGTTCAACTGAAGTCCAGGGTACATTCGGACATACAAAACTGATGGACAGGAAAAGATCAGTTAGTCAGTCAAGCCTGCCGTTGGGTGGGGTGGGGGCACCGTGACTGGGAGCACCCTGAAATTCTCTGCCCTAAAGTAGGCTGAAGGATGATGTTCACCATTTTAAGCTTACACTTTAGACTTCCCTAAAGAACTCTCTGCTGCGATGCCCTTCGCTAAGGAGCTGATAACTGCCCTCACCTTTCAGCCTACTTTGCTGGAATTGGATCAACTACAGGCTCCCCCAAAATTAACTAGACATCTATCGAGTCCCACCCTCCCCCAAGGGTGAGTAGAATTTAAGCAGGTAGCCTACCCTTGGACAATACATTGTGCGACCATATAACCCACCCCCCCTAGCCCCAGTACAGGCAAAGGCAACCAGTTGACAGCAGGTATACGAACCCTACTATAGTCTGGCGTTAGCCCAGGTCTGACAGTGTCTGTACAGGTCTCATTATAGTCTGGTGTTAGCCCAGGTCTGACACTGTCTGTACAGGTCTAACTATAGTCCGATGCTAGCCCAGGTCTGACACTGTCTGTACAGGTCTAGTCTGGTGTTAGCCCAGGTCTGACACTGTCTGTACAGGTCTAGTCCGATGCTAGCCCAGGTCTGACAGTGTCTGTACAGGTCTAACGAGAGTCCAATGCTAGCCCAGGTCTGACACTGTCCGTACAGGTCTAACTATAGTCCGATGTTAGCCCAGGTCTGACACTGTCTGTACAGGTCTAACGAGAGTCCAATGCTAGCCCAGGTCTGACACTGTCCGTACAGGTCTAACTATAGTCCGATGTTAGCCCAGGTCTGACACTGTCCGTACAGGTCTAACTATAGTCCGATGTTAGCCCAGGTCTGACACTGTCCGTACAGGTCTAACTATAGTCGAATGCTAGCCCAGGTCTGACACTGTCTGTACAGGTCTAACGAGAGTCCAATGCTAGCCCAGGTCTGACACTGTCCGTACAGGTCTAACTATAGTCCGATGTTAGCCCAGGTCTGACACTGTCTGTCTGTACAGGTCTAACGAGAGTCCAATGCTAGCCCAGGTCTGACACTGTCCGTACAGGTCTAACTATAGTCCGATGTTAGCCCAGGTCTGACACTGTCCGTACAGGTCTAACTATAGTCCGATGTTAGCCCAGGTCTGACACTGTCCGTACAGGTCTAACTATAGTCGAATGCTAGCCCAGGTCTGACACTGTCTGTACAGGTCTAACTATAGTCCGATGCTAGCCCAGGTCTGACACTGTCTGTACAGGTCTAACTATAGTCCGATGTTAGCCCAGGTCTGACACTGTCTGTACAGGTCTAACTATAGGCCGATGTTAGCCCAGGTCTGACACTGTCTATACAGGTCTAACTATAGGCCGATGTTAGCCCAGGTCTGACACTGTCTGTACAGGTCTAACTATAGTCCGATGCTAGCCCAGGTCTGACACTGTCTGTACAGGTCTAACTATAGTCCGATGTTAGCCCAGGTCTGACACTGTCTGTACAGGTCTAACTATAGTCCGATGTTAGCCCAGGTCTGACACTGTCCGTACAGGTCGAACTATAGTCCGATGCTAGCCCAGGTCTGACACTGTCCGTACAGGTCTAACTATAGTCCGATGTTAGCCCAGGTCTGACACTGTCTGTACAGGTCTAACTATAGTCCGATGTTAGCCCAGGTCTGACACGGTCTGTACAGGTCTAACTATAGTCCGATGCTAGCCCAGGTCTGACACGGTCTGTACAGGTCTAACTATAGTCCAATGCTAGCCCAGGTCTGACACTGTCTGTACAGGTCTAACGATAGTCCGATGCTAGCCCAGGTCTGACAGTGTCTGTACAAGTTTCACTGCACTCTGCTGCTAATACCCCTGGATTCCTGTCACAGGATGACGGAGATACTCGTGTCGACTGCCCCTCTATCGAGTTGTACTGTTGAAACATGCCCACATGCAGTACACACCGATGGAAGCTACAAAATTTTCTTCATTCAGACTCCGGGTGTCATACTCGCCCGGCCCCTTGCTGACGGGAGCTTTCGGTGGGGGCTGGAGGTGGGACATCGGCACGCCGGGGGGCTTCGTCTCCCCCTTCCAGGGTCCAGGTTCCTTACTGCCGGGGGCTGCTCCTCCCTCTGTCGGACTACGCTTCCTCTTGTCGGGCTCTGGGTCAGGGAGAAGAAAAAGCAGAGGTGGAGACACAGTAAACAAAGAGCAGCAAATGAGCTGAGTGTGAACAGACAAAGCCTGCGTTAACCCAGTTACCAGTATGATCAAGGCATTCCACCAGTCAGTCATGGCCTCAGTGAAGAGGAGAGGACCTGATGGAGGAGGATGGCAGGGTTTGAAGCCGAGCTCTGTCACTGGCTGGTGCCTGGTGCTGTTTGTCGGTGCAGTGTGGTCTGTACCTGGTGTTGCTGTTTGTCGGTGCAGTGTGGTCTGTACCTGGTGTTGCTGTTTGTCGGTGCAGTGTGGTCTGTACCTGGTGTTGCTGTTTGTCGGTGCAGTGTGGTCTGTACCTGGTGTTGCTGTTTGTCGGTGCAGTGTGGTCTGTACCTGGTGTTGCTGTTTGTCGGTGCAGTGTGGTCTGTACCTGGTGTTGCTGTTTGTAGGTGCAGTGTGGTCTGTACCTGGTGCTGTTTGTAAGTGCAGTGTGGTCTGTACCTGGTGTTGCTGTTTGTCGGTGCAGTGTGGTCTGTACCTGGTGTTGCTGTTTGTCGGTGCAGTGTGGTCTGTACCTGGTGTTGCTGTTTGTCGGTGCAGTGTGGTCTGTACCTGGTGTTGCTGTTTGTCGGTGCAGTGTGGTCTGTACCTGGTGTTGCTGTTTGTCGGTGCAGTGTGGTCTGTACCTGGTGTTGCTGTTTGTCGGTGCAGTGTGGTCTGTACCTGGTGTTGCTGTTTGTCGGTGCAGTGTGGTCTGTACCTGGTGTTGCTGTTTGTTTTTTTTTTATTCGTTCATGGGATGTGGGCGTCGCTGGCGAGGCCGGCATTTATTGCCCATCCCTAATTGCCCTTGAGAAGGTGATGGCGAGCCGCCTTCTTGAACCGCTGCAGTCCGTGTGGTGAAGGTTCTCCCACAGTGCTGTTAGGAAGGGAGTTCCAGGATTTTGACCCAGCGACGATGAAGGAACGGCGATATATTTCTAAGTCGGGATGGTGTGTGACTTGGAGGGGAACGTGCAGGTGGTGTTGTTCCCATGTGCCTGCTGCTCTTGTCCTTCTAGGTGGTAGAGGTCGCGGGTTTGGGAGGTGCTGTCGAAGAAGCCTTGGCGAGTTGCTGCAGTGCATCCTGTGGATGGTGCACACTGCAGCCACAGTGCGCCGGTGGTGAAGGGAGTGAATGTTTAGGGTGGTGGATGGGGTGCCAATCAAGCGGGCTGCTTTATCTTGGATGGTGTCGAGCTTCTTGAGTGTTGTTGGAGCTGCACTCATCCAGGCAAGTGGAGAGTATTCCATCACACTCCTGACTTGTGCCTTGTAGATGGTGGAAAGGCTTTGGGGAGTCAGGTGGTGAGTCACTCGCCGCAGAATACCCAGCCTCTGACCTGCTCTCGTAGCCACAGTATTTATATGGCTGGTCCAGTTAAGTTTCTGGTCAATGGTGACCCCCCAGGATGTTGATGGTGGGGGATTCGGCGATGGTAATGCCGTTGAATGTCAAGGGGAGGTGGTTAGACTTTCTCTTGTTGGAGATGGTCATTGCCTGGCACTTATCTGGCGCGAATGTTACTTCCCACTTATGAGCCCAAGCCTGGATGTTGTCCAGGTCTTGCTGCATGCGGGCTCGGACTGCTTCATTATCTGAGGGGTTGCGAATGGAACTGAACACTGTGCAGTCATCAGCGAACATCCCCATTTCTGACCTTATGATGGAGGGAAGGTCATTGCTGAAGCAGCTGAAGATGGTTGGGCCTAGGACACTGCCCTGAGGAACTCCTGCAGCAATGCCCTGGGGCTGAGATGATTGGCCTCCAACAACCACTACCATCTTCCTTTGTGCTAGGTATGACTCCAGCCACTGGAGAGTTTTCCCTCTGATTCCCATGGACTTCAATTTTACTAGGGCTCCTTGGTGCCACACACAGTCAAATGCTGCCTTGATGTCAAGGGCTGTCACTCTCACCTCACCTCTGGAATTCAGCTCTTTTGTCCATGTTTGGACCAAGGCTGTAATGAGGTCTGGAGCCGAGTGGTCCTGGCGGAACCCAAACTGAGCATCGGTGAGCAGGTTATTGGTGAGTAAGTGCCGCTTGATAGCACTGTCGACGACACCTTCCATCACTTTGCTGATGATTGAGAGTAGACTGATGGGGCGGTAATTGGCCGGATTGGATTTGTCCTGCTTTTTGTGGACAGGACATACCTGGGCAATTTTCCACATTGTCGGGTAGATGCCAGTGTTGTAGCTGTACTGGAACAGCTTGGCTAGAGGCGCAGCTAGTTCTGGAGCACAAGTCTTCAGCACGACAGCTGGGATGTTGTCGGGGCCCATAGCCTTTGCTGTATCCAGTGCACTCAGCCGTTTCTTGATATCACGTGGAGTGAATCGAATTGGCCGAAGACTGGCTTCCGTGATGGTGGGGATATCGGGAGGAGGCCGAGATGGATCATCCACTCGGCACTTCTGGCTGAAGATAGTTGCAGTGTGGTCTGTACCTGGTGTTGCTGTTTGTCGCTGCAGTGTGGTCTGTACCTGGTGCTGTTTGTAGGTGCAGTGTGGTCTGTACCTGGTGCTGTTTGTCGGTGCAGTGTGGTCTGTACCTGGTGTTGCTGTTTGTCGGTGCAGTGTGGTCTGTACCTGGTGCTGTTTGTCGGTGCAGTGTGGTCTGTACCTGGTGTTGCTGTTTGTCGGTGCAGTGTGGTCTGTACCTGGTGTTGCTGTTTGTCGGTGCAGTGTGGTCTGTACCTGGTGTTGCTGTTTGTCGGTGCAGTGTGGTCTGTACCTGGTGTTGCTGTTTGTCGGTGCAGTGTGGTCTGTACCTGGTGTTGCTGTTTGTCGGTGCAGTGTGGTCTGTACCTGGTGTTGCTGTTTGTCGGTGCAGTGTGGTCTGTACCTGGTGTTGCTGTTTGTCGGTGCAGTGTGGTCTGTACCTGGTGTTGCTGTTTGTCGGTGCAGTGTGGTCTGTACCTGGTGTTGCTGTTTGTCGGTGCAGTGTGGTCTGTACCTGGTGTTGCTGTTTGTCGGTGCAGTGTGGTCTGTACCTGGTGTTGCTGTTTGTCGGTGCAGTGTGGTCTGTACCTGGTGTTGCTGTTTGTCGGTGCAGTGTGGTCTGTACCTGGTGTTGCTGTTTGTAGGTGCAGTGTGGTCTGTACCTGGTGCTGTTTGTAAGTGCAGTGTGGTCTGTACCTGGTGTTGCTGTTTGTCGGTGCAGTGTGGTCTGTACCTGGTGTTGCTGTTTGTAGGTGCAGTGTGGTCTGTACCTGGTGCGGCCTCAGTCTAGCTGAAGTCCACCGCCCATGGTGCAGCAGTGAGTGACGGCCAGGTCATAGTGGGTGACAAGAGTGTCCAGAGCATGCTGGACGGGATGGCTGGAGATTGTACAGCATTGTACCTTGGGTTAGCCGTGACTCAGTGGTGGCACGCTCATCTCTGAGTCAGTTGTTTGCGGTTCAAGTCCCACTCCAGAGACTTGAGCACATAATCCAGGCTGACACTGCAGTGCAGAGGGAGTGCTGCACTGTCGGAGGTGCCGTCTCTCAGATGAGACGTTAAACCGCGGCCCCTTCTGCCCTCTCAGGTTGGTGCAAAAAGATCCCATGACACTATTTGGAAGAAGAGCAGGGGAGTTCTTCCCAGTGTTCTCGTCAATATTTATCCCTCAACGAACACCACTACAACATATGATCTGGTCATTATCACATTGCTGTTTGTGGGATCTTGCTGTGCACAAATTGGCTGCAGCATTTCCTACATTACAACAGGGTCTGAACTTCAAAAGTCATTCACTGGCCTTGAAGCTCTTTGGGATGTCCTGAGGTGGTGAAAGGCGCTATAGAAATGCAAGTTGTTTCTTTTTATTGCTCAGGTGTGTCTGACGTGATGAGGGATCGGAGAGTGTTCAGGGCCGGTAACATTCTGTGCACACAGTCCAGTATGTGGGCAATGTTGTATCATTTCAGGAATTAAATAAACTCATTAGGTCTCGTGTCCTTTTAAGGTGTGTCTAACCTTGGCGTGGACTTCTTCACACAAAGGGGAGTGGAAATCTGGAAAACGGTCAAAAGGCTCTGGATCCTGGGGGTCAATTGGAGCTTTCGTGGAACGGTTACAGCACAGAATGGTTACAGATCCCGTGCTGGCTCTTTGGAAGAGCAATCCAGTCATTCCCATTTCCCCCGCCCTTTCCCTGTCGCCCTGCAAATTTTTTCCCTTCAAGTATTTATCCAATTGCTTTTGAAACCCATGATTGAATCTGCCTCCACCACCCCCTCGGGCAGTGCATTCCAGATCACAACCACTCGCTGGGTAAAAAAAGATTTTCCTCATCTCACCTTTGGTTCTTTTGTCAATCACCTTAAACCTATGTCCTCTGGTTCTTGACCCTTCCGCCAATGGGAACAGTTTCTCTCTATCTACTCTGTCTAGACCCTTCATGATTTTGAACACCTCGATCAAATCTCCTCGCAACCGTCTCTGTTCCAAGGAGAACAACCCCAGCTTCTCCAGTCTATCCACGTAACTAAAGTCCCTCATCCCTGGAACCATTCTAGTAAATCTCCTCTGCACCCTCTCTAAGGCCTTCACATCCTTTCTAAAATGCGGTGCCCAGAACTGGACACAATGGGCTCGATTTTCAAATGGCGGGGGGATGGCAGCATGGGGAGGGTGGGGGGGGCGTCAATGGGCACGCGGTAACCCAAATAATAAAAACTTACCCTTTCCCCAGGGCAATCGCAACTTAATTGGTGGCCATTAACCTTGTTTCCGGGTTTGGCGTCGGAAAGCTGCGCACCCGCATCACAGGCTGTCAGCTGGAGGAGCTCTATTTAAGGGGGCAGTCCTCCAATGGCTGCTCCTGGAGCAAACACCCACAGACTACAATGGAGCAGCACGGGGGAAAGGCTGCTCCTAGATTTAGTGATGCCTCACTCCAGGTACTACTGGCCAGGGTGAGGAGGAGGAGGGATGTGTTTTACCCAGCGGACGGGAGGAAGTGGCCTGCCTCTGCCACCAAGAAGGCCTGGCTCGAGTTGATAGAGCAATAACATCTCCCGCACCTGGATCCAGTGCAGGAAGCGCTTCAATGACCTAACCAGGTCAGTCAAAGTGAGTACACTTACTCATTCTCCTACACTCTGTCTTCCACATCACCGCCCCCACCCCACAACTCATTCTACACTGCCAACGCTACTCTATCACATCACTCCTCACACCCACTCAAGGCTCATCCTCAACTTACCTGCACTTCCTCACCTCCCCAGTACTCATCCCACCACTACCACTCAACCCAATCCTCATACAATGTCATGGCTCTGTCTCATACTCACCCTCTGATGCATCTCTTTCACGGTCAGCCGCACCCAAACCAATGCATTCATCGGTTGGCCACTTCACCATCACTCACTCACACGTCTGTACTTTCTCCCCTTATAGGAAAAGAGAGCCCAGAATGGACGGGAGAGGGTGAGGACCGGAGGGGAGGCCACAACAAATAATGGTCCTCACAGACACAGAGGAGGCAGCCCAGAAGATCAGCTGCACCCTCGAGTGCCTGTCCATCGGGGACGCAGAGGCTGGCACCCATCAAACGCCTGGTGACACAACTTTAACATTCAGCACACACAGTATGAATTGACGTTAACAACGACTGCAATGTTGAACACTTCAGTATGCCTAGCATAACATGACACATCTGTGATCATGCTCAATATTGCCTTCTGTTCTCTTACAGGCCCTTCAACGACCGCAGTGATGGCAGAGTGCGATTCCTCAGAGAACCTGCCGGCCTCTGAGGGGGCACCGTCACATCTGAGTGAGCCATTCACCAGCGCAGATACACACACCTCGGTGGGTCCGAGTAGTCAGTTAGTTGGGGTCGCACACGGTGAGTTACCGCACACAAGTGAGCACGAGCAGACCCTGGTGGCAGGGGCAGCTGTGGAGAGTCCGTGTCGGTGGGAGCACTCCTCTCCAGGCTCTGCTCAGCTGGACAGAGATGCTGAACCCTGGGGGCCATCCTTTAAAAGGAGAACGATGGAGGGACAGCAGCACAACGGTGTTTGACAGACTGTCATGTTTTTTTTATTTATATTTGCTTTTTGTTATATTGACATTAAATGTTATCATTCTCACCACTACTGCCACGTCTTGCCCATTCTTGACTGGCCTTTGTGATAGGGCCCTTTCATGAGGTTCACCATGAACACCCACACTTGATGCCACCCATTGGGTCACTCTACAGTGGGTGTATGTGTAAGTTGTAGGACTGTTTTGTACAGGGAGGGGTGGGCGGGGGCTGGTGTGGGCACTGCTCTGTCCAGGTGGTGTAAGGACTGAACTCTTCACACTGTCTGATGTTAGGAGAACCGTTCACATATCAGTGACTCCCCGGCCTCACGAGCAGGCAGGTGAGCTGCTGTTCTGCCCATGGGCTGCTCCTCCTCCTCAATGTGGGTGGCAGATGTGGATGGGGCCTCCTCCAGCAGCACCCCTCTCCATTGTACCCTGTTGTGCAGGGTACAACACACGACTATAATGCGTCCCACTCTGTCCAGTGCGTATTGAAACGCTCCCCCAGAATGATCAAGGCGCCTAAATCGCATCTTGAGCAGCCCTATAGCATGCTCAATTGTAGACCTGGTGGCGATGTGGCTGTCGTTATATCAACGCTGTTGCTCAGTGGTGGGGTTTCTCAGAGGTGTCATGAGCCACGTGTGCAGGGGCTATCCCTTGTCCCCGAGGAGCCAGCCCTTACGGGTGTTCGGTGCGTGGAAGAGGGTCGGGATGTTGGACTCCTGGAGGATGAAGGAATCGTGGCAGCTGCCAGGGTATCTGGCGCACACGTGAAAGAATCTCTTGCGGTGGTTACAAATGAGCTGAGTGTTGATGGAGTGATAGCCCTTCCTGTTGATGAACAGTCCTGGCTCGTGTGGAGGTGCTCGTATTGCTATACGGGTGCAATCGATTACACCCTGCACCCATGGGAAGCCAGACACAGCGTGGAATCCCACTGCCCTCTCCGTCTGGCTGAGGTCATCCATGGGGAAGTTGACGTAGTGCGAGGCCCTGCGAAACAAGCCGTCGGTGACCTGCCTTATGCACTTGTGTGCAGATGACTGAGACACACCGGTGATGTCCCCCGTGACACCCTGGAATGATCCGGAGGTGAAGAAGTTGAGGGCTGTGGTGACTTTGACAGCAACAGGTAAGGAGATGCTGCTCGGCCCAGCCGGGAGCAGCTCGGCATGAAGGAGGCTGCAGATGTCCGCGACTACCTGGCGACTGACTCTGAGCCTCCGTATGCACTGCTCCTCAGAGAGGTCCAGGAAGCTGAGCCTCGGTCTGTAGACCCTGTGGCGAGGGTAGTGCCTCCTGCGACGTCGCTCTCTGTTGTTACCCTCTGTGCTCTTGAGCAGGTCCCTGTGGTGCAGCACTGTGTTGTGGAGCTCCACGTGGCGGAGGTGGATGTCATGCCTGGTGAGGCTGGTGATGTTGCTCGTCCTCGGATGTAGTGGTGAATGCAGCCATGGCGCCCCCCATCCTGACGGTGTGAGTTTGAGGGGGTCCACAAAGTCGGTAAATATGTGTGAACAGCGGAATTCTGAGTGGAAACCAAGAATTTTCAGTCTCAACACAAAGATCTCGCAGCCAAAAGTTTGTCTGAGACACCAGAGTGCCCTGCTGCAAGAACTCACCTTTTATCCCCACCTGTCAAACAAGCATTTCAATGTCCAACTGGCTGCTGGCTGAAACATGTCTCCTAAAACGTGGAGTGTTTCCCACAGCACGGGAAACATGCTGAGGCAGTGTTGAAATCGCAGCCCTGCCACAATCACCATGAAATTAACTGCTTCAAATGCTTCCACTATCTAAATCACGATGTTAACCGCCATCCTGCCGGCTTTATTTGCCGGTGGGACTGCCGCATTCGGGAGGTGCACGCACCCAGATACGTCAGTGGGGAGCCCGGAAATTGGCGGGTTGGAGCCGGGTTCCAAACCTGCTCCGGGATTTCCCCGATTTTCAGAGCCCCCCAGCTCCCAACGCACCCGTACTTCAGCTTGAAAATCGAGCCCAATACTCCGGCTGTGGCTGAACCAGTGTTTTATAAAGGTTCATCATGACTTCCTTGCGTTTGTACTCTATGCCTCTATTTATAAAGCCCAGGATCCCATATGCTTTTTTGAAACCATTTTCTCAACCTGTCCAGCCACCTTCAATAATTTATGCACATATACCCCCAGGTCTCTCTGTTCCTGCACCCCCGTTAGAATTGTACCATTTAGTTTATATTGCCACTCCTCGTTCTTCCTACCAAAATGTATCAGTTCGCTCGTCTCTGCGTTAACTTTCATCTGCCATGTGTTCGCCCATTCCACCAGCCTCCTGAAGACTATTACTAGACTGAGAACAGTAGATTTTTGTTAGGTAAGGGAATTAACAGAAATGGGGCAAAGGCGGGTAAATGGAGTTGAGATACAGGTCAGCCAGGATCTAACTGAATGGTGGAACAGGCTTGAGGGGCTGAATGGCCTCCTCCTGTTCCTGTGTTCACAGTAGGGTCATGACCTTGACCGAGTACAGTTGCGGAACAGAAGGTCCTGAGTGACCCTCGACAGCAACCCCTCTGTTTGTGTCTCTCCCTATCTCTGGTCCTTTCCCTATTCTGAACGGGATTTCTCCCTCAGTTCTGACTGATTTGGTCGGCCAGCCCCCCCGCCCCGCCCCAGTGGAGTGGGAGGGGCACTCTGCTTACCTTTGTTGTAGTAGTGGGTGTGGGCAATCTCCAGCAGGGTGAAGACACTGGCCATCCCTCCCAGGCCGGCGTTGCTGTACGAGTGCTCCAGGCTGGACACACAGCACTTCAGCAGGTCGAGCATCCCCCTGTACACCTTCTTACTGATCTCCTGTAATTAGAATGAGGGGGACACTGCTCATCACATACTGCACGACACACACATTACACCAACAATAACAACGACTACAAGAAGGGCAACACACAGCTCAGAAACAAACAAGTGTCAGCCATTTAAACAGCAGCCCTCTGAAGCTCATGAAGGGACCATGTCTTGGAATGACACTGGGGGTTCCGCCAATAACTAACTCCGGGGGCTGGGGTTAGTTCCATTCCAGCTCTTTCACTTCCTTATCAATAAGTGTCAATTACACACTGACGGATCGACCAATTGCACACTGACGGATCGACCAATCGCACACTGACGGATCGACCAATCGCACACTGACGGATCGACCAATCGCACACTGACGGATCGACCAATCGCACACTGACGGATCGACCAATCGCACACTGACGGATCGACCAATCGCACACTGACGGATCGACCAATCGCACACTGACGGATCGACCAATCGCACACTGACGGTTTGACCAATTACACACTGAAGGATCGAGGACGGATCGACCAATCGCACACTGAAGGATCGAGGACGGATCGACCAATCGCACACTGAAGGATCGAGGACGGATCGACCAATCGCACACTGAAGGATCGAGGACGGATCGACCAATCGCACACTTAAGGATCGAGGACGGTTCGACCAATCGCACACTGAAGGATCGAGGAGGTTCGACCAATCGCACACTGAAGGATCGACGACGGTTCGACCAATCGCACACTGACGGTTCGACCAATCGCACACTGACGGATCGACCAATCGCACACTGACGGATCGACCAATCGCACACTGACGGATCGACCAATCGCACACTGACGGATCGACCAATCGCACACTGACGGATCGACCAATCGCACACTGAAGGATCGACCAATCGCACACTGAAGGATCGACCAATCGCACACTGAAGGATCGACCAATCGCACACTGAAGGATCGACCAATCGCACACTGAAGGATCGACCAATCGCACACTGAAGGATCGACGACGGTCCGACCAATCGCACACTGAAGGATCGAGGGTGGATCGACCAATCGCACACTGAAGGATCGACGACGGATCGACCAATCGCACACTGACGGATCGACGACGGATCGACCAATCGCACACTGACGGATCGACGACGGATCGACCAATCGCACACCGACGGATCGACCAATCGCACACCGACGGATCGACCAATCGCACACCGACGGATCGACCAATCGCACACCGACGGATCGACCAATCGCACACCGACGGATCGACCAATCGCACACCGACGGATCGACCAATCGCACACCGACGGATCGACCAATCGCACACCGACGGATCGACCAATCGCACACCGACGGATCGACCAATCGCACACCGACGGATCGACCAATCGCACACCGACGGATCGACCAATCGCACACCGACGGATCGACCAATCGCACACCGACGGATCGACCAATCGCACACCGACGGATCGACCAATCGCACACCGACGGATCGACCAATCGCACACCGACGGATCGACCAATCGCACACCGACGGATCGACCAATCGCACACCGACGGATCGACCAATCGCACACCGACGGATCGACCAATCGCACACCGACGGATCGACCAATCGCACACTGAACGATCGAGGACGGATCGACCAATCGCACACTGAACGATCGAGGACGGATCGACCAATCGCACACTGAAGGATCGAGCACGGTTCGACCAATCGCACACTGAAGGATCGAGCACGGTTCGACCAATCGCACACTGAAGGATCGAGCACGGTTCGACCAATCGCACACTGAAGGATCGAGCACGGTTCGACCAATCGCACACTGAAGGATCGAGCACGGTTCGACCAATCGCACACTGAAGGATCGAGCACGGTTCGACCAATCGCACACTGAAGGATCGAGCACGGTTCGACCAATCGCACACTGAAGGATCGCCGACGGATCGACCAATCGCACGCCGACGGATCGACCAATCGCACGCCGACGGATCGACCAATCGCACGCCGACGGATCGACCAATCGCACGCCGACGGATCGACCAATCGCACGCCGACGGATCGACCAATCGCACACGCACGGATCGACCAATCGCACACTGAAGGATCGACGGCGGATCGACCAATCGCACGCCGGCGGATCGACCAATCGCACGCCGGCGGATCGACCAATCGCACGCCCGCGGATCGACCAATCGCACGCCCGCGGATCGACCAATCGCACGCCGACGGATCGACCAATCGCACGCCGACGGATCGACCAATCGCACGCCGACGGATCGACCAATCGCACGCCGACGGATCGACCAATCGCACGCCGACGGATCGACCAATCGCACGCCGACGGATCGACCAATCGCACACGCACGGATCGACCAATCGCACACGCACGGATCGACCAATCGCACACGCACGGATCGACCAATCGCACACGCACGGATCGACCAATCGCACACTGAAGGATCGACGGCGGATCGACCAATCGCACACTGAAGGATCGCCGGCGGATCGACCAATCGCACGCCGACGGATCGACCAATCGCACGCCGACGGATCGACCAATCGCACGCCGACGGATCGACCAATCGCACGCCGACGGATCGACCAATCGCACGCCGACGGATCGACCAATCGCACGCCGACGGATCGACCAATTACACACTGAAGGATCGAGGAAGGTTCGACCAATCACACACTGAAGGATCGAGGACGGTTCGACCAATCACACACTGAAGGATCGAGGACGGATCGACCAATTACACACTGAAGGATCGACGACAGTTCGACCAATCACACACTAAAGGATCGACCAATTACACACTGAAGGATCGACGACGGATCGACCAATTACACACTGAAGGATAGACGACGGATCGACCAATTACACACTGAAGGATCGACGACGGATCGACCAATCACACACTGAAGGATCGACCAATTACACACTGAAGGATCGACGACAGATCGACCAATTACACACTGAAGGATCGAGGAGGGTTCGACCAATTACAAATTGAAGGATAGAGGACGGTTCGACCAATTACACACTGAAGGATCGAGGACGGTTCGGCCAATTACACACTGAAGGATCGAGGACGGATCGACCAATTACACACTGAAGGATCGAGGACGGTTCGACCAATTGCACACTGAAGGATCGACCACGGTTTGACCAATTGCACACTGAAGGATCGACCACGGTTTGACCAATTACACACTGAAGGATCGAGCACGGTTCGACCAATTACACACTGAAGGATCGACCTCGGTTTGACCAATTACGCACTGAAGGATCGAGCACGGTTCGACCAATTGCACACTGAAGGATCGACCTCGGTTTGACCAATTACACACTGAAGGATCGAGCACGGTTCGACCAATTACACACTGAAGGATCGACCTCGGTTTGACCAATTACGCACTGAAGGATCGAGCACGGTTCGACCAATTGCACACTGAAGGATCGACCTCGGTTTGACCAATTACACACTGAAGGATCGAGCACGGTTCGACCAATTACACACTGAAGGATCGAGCACGGTTCGTTAAGTAAAGCTGCAATTTAGCAATGTGCAAATGCACAAAAACACAGCAGCCATTTTGAGAGGGTCAGGATACCAAGTTAAAGCATCGAAGGCAAATCAGGGTATCCCCACCCTCCCAAACCCCAGAGTTTGAGTCTGTACACTGCACTCATTATGAAGAAGAATGTCCTTAGTGAGGAATGCGCAGGATCTCCACCAGAATATCTGGAGTCCAGTGCCCCTCAGAGAAAAGGTTACAGACTCCACAGTAGAGATGAAAGAAAAAGTACAAATTGGAAATAGTTCAAGTGCTATCAAAATCAAAGGCAGAAGATCGGGTCAAAGTAGTGCCAACTTTGGCTCAGTGGCCAGTCAGAAGGTTGTGGGTACAAGCTCCACACGAGAGACTCGAGCCCAAATCCAGGCTGATTCTACAGTGCAGTACTGAGGGAGCGCTGCACTGTCGGAGGGTCAGTACTGAGGGAGCGCTGCACTGTCGGAGGGTCAGTACTGAGGGAGCGCTGCACTGTCGGAGGGTCAGTACTGAGGGAGCGCTGCACTGTCGAAGGGTCAGTACTGAGGGAGCGCTGCACTGTCGGAGGGTCAGTACTGAGGGAGCGCTGCACTGTCGGAGGGTCAGTACTGAGGGAGCGCTGCACTGTCGGAGGGTCAGTACTGAGGGAGCGCTGCACTGTCGGAGGGTCAGTACTGAGGGAGCGCTGCACTGTCGGAGGGTCAGTACTGAGGGAGCGCTGCACTGTCGGAGGGTCAGTACTGAGGGAGCGCTGCACTGTCGGAGGGTCAGTACTGAGGGAGCGCTGCACTGTCGGAGGGTCAGTACTGAGGGAGCGCTGCACTGTCGGAGGGTCAGTACTGAGGGAGCGCTGCACTGTCGGAGGGTCAGTACTGAGGGAGCGCTGCACTGTCGGAGGGTCAGTACTGAGGGAGCGCTGCACTGTCGGAGGGTCAGTACTGAGGGAGCGCTGCACTGTCGGAGGGTCAGTACTGAGGGAGCGCTGCACTGTCGGAGGGTCAGTACTGAGGGAGCGCTGCACTGTCGGAGGGTCAGTACTGAGGGAGCGCTGCACTGTCGGAGGGTCAGTACTGAGGGAGCGCTGCACTGTCGGAGGGTCAGTACTGAGGGAGCGCTGCACTGTCGGAGGGTCAGTACTGAGGGAGCGCTGCACTGTCGGAGGGTCAGTACTGAGGGAGCGCTGCACTGTCGGAGGGTCAGTACTGAGGGAGCGCTGCACTGTCGGAGGGTCAGTACTGAGGGAGCGCTGCACTGTCGGAGGGTCAGTACTGAGGGAGCGCTGCACTGTCGGAGGGTCGGTACTGAGGGAGCGCTGCACTGTCGGAGGGTCGGTACTGAGGGAGAGCTGCACTGTCGGAGGGTCGGTACTGAGGGAGCGCTGCGCTGTCGGAGGGTCGGTACTGAGGGAGCGCTGCGCTGTCGGAGGGTCGGTACTGAGGGAGAGCTGCACTGTCGGAGGGTCGGTACTGAGGGAGCGCTGCGCTGTCGGAGGGTCGGTACTGAGGGAACGCTGCATTGTCGGAGGGTCAGTTCTGAGGGACGGAAGGGGGAGGGGGAGAGGTTGTAAGAGAGAGTGGCTGCACATTGGCCTTGCCATCGTAAGGTGTCCTCAAGCCCCCTTACCACGTCCTTCAGGATGTCCAGTCGAGCATCCTCCTCGGACTGGATGGTCCTGTTGAGTTTGCTGAGGACGAAGACTCGAAGTTGCTCGTTCTCCAGCAGTCGGCGGACTTTCTTCATGTTTAGCCAGCCGACGCCCTGACCATCCAGAACATTCTGCACCAGCTCCTTCAGGAACTGCTGGTTCTCACTGCAACACAAACAGCTGCAAGTCAGGAGCTGCACTGAGCGCCATTAGTACTGCATATGGCTTTCAAACGGTGCTGGCCGTGGGCCGCGCTGGGCGGTGTGTTGGCCGTGGGCGGTGTGTTGGCCGTGGGCGGTGTGTTGGCCGTGGGCGGTGTGTTGGCCGTGGGCGGTGTGTTGGCCGTGGGCGGTGTGTTGGCCGTGGGCGGTTTTGCGCTGGGCGGTGTGTTGGCCGTGGGCGGTTTTGCGCTGGGCGGTGTGTTGGCCGTGGGCGGTTTTGCGCTGGGCGGTGCGTTGGCCGTGGGCGGTGTGTTGGCCGTGGGCGGTGTGTTGGCCGTGGGCGGTTTTGCGCTGGGCGGTGTGTTGGCCGTGGGCGGTTTTGCGCTGGGCGGTGCGTTGGCCGTGGGCGGTGTGTTGGCCGTGGGCGGTTTTGCGCTGGGCGGTGTGTTGGCCGTGGGCGGTTTTGCGCTGGGCGGTGTGTTGGCCGTGGGCGGTTTTGCGCTGGGCGGTGTGTTGGCCGTGGGCGGTGTGTTGGCCGTGGGCGGTTTTGCGCTGGGCGGTGTGTTGGCCGTGGGCGGTTTTGCGCTGGGCGGTGTGTTGGCCGTGGACGGTTTTGCGCTGGGCGGTGCGTTGGCCGTGGGCGGTGTGTTGGCCCTGGGCGGTTTTGCGCTGGGCGGTGCGTTGGTCGTGGGCGGTGCGTTGGCCGTGGGCGGTTTTGCGCTGGGCGGTGCGTTGGCCGTGGGCGGTTTTGCGCTGGGCGGTGCATTGGCCGTGGGCGGTGCGTTGGCCCTGGGCGGTTTTGCCGTGGGCGGTGCGTTGGCCGTGGGCGGTGCGTTGGCCGTGGGCGGTGCGTTGGCCGTGGGCGGTGCGTTGGCCGTGGGCGGTGCGTTGGCCGTGGGCGGTGCGTTGGCCGTGGGCGGTGCGTTGGCCGTGGGCGGTGCGTTGGCCGTGGGCGGTTTTGCGCTGGGCGGTGTGTTGGCCGTGGGCGGTTTTGCGCTGGGCGGTCCGTTGGCCGTGGGCGGTGTGTTGGCCCTGGGCGGTTTTGCGCTGGGCGGTGCGTTGGCCGTGGGCGGTTTTGCGCTGGGCGGTGTGTTGGCCGTGGGCGGTTTTGCGCTGGGCGGTGTGTTGGCCGTGGGCGGTGCGTTGGCCGTGGGCGGTTTTGCGCTGGGCGGTGCGTTGGCCGTGGGCGGTGTGTTGGCCGTGGGCGGTGTGTTGGCCGTGGGCGGTTTTGCGCTGGGCGGTGTGTTGGCCGTGGGCGGTTTTGCGCTGGGCGGTGCGTTGGCCGTGGGCGGTGTGTTGGCCGTGGGCGGTTTTGCGCTGGGCGGTGTGTTGGCCGTGGGCGGTTTCGCGCTGGGCGGTGCGTTGGCCGTGGGCGGTGTGTTGGCCGTGGGCGGTTTTGTGCTGGGCGGTGTGTTGGCCGTGGGCGGTTTTGCGCTGGGCGGTGTGTTGGCCGTGGGCGGTTTTGCGCTGGGCGGTGTGTTGGCCGTGGGCGGTTTTGCGCTGGGCGGTGTGTTGGCCGTGGGCGGTGTGTTGGCCGTGGGCGGTTTTGCGCTGGGCGGTGTGTTGGCCGTTGACGGTTTTGCGCTGAGCGGTGCGTTGGCCGTGGGCGGTGTGTTGGCCGTGGGCGGTTTTGCACTGGGCGGTGTGTTGGTCGTGGGCGGTGCGTTGGCCGTGGGCGGTTTTGCGCTGGGCGGTGTGTTGGCCGTGGGCGGTTTTGCGCTGGGCGGTGCGTTGGCCCTGGGCGGTTTTGCCCTGGGCGGTGCGTTGGCCGTGGGCGGTGCGTTGGCCGTGGGCGGTGCGTTGGCCGTGGGCGGTGCGTTGGCCGTGGGCGGTGCGTTGGCCGTGGGCGGTTTTACGCTGGGCGGTGTGTTGGCCGTGGGCGGTTTTGCGCTGGGCGGTGCGTTGGCCGTGGGCGGTGTGTTGGCCCTGGGCGGTTTTGCGCTGGGCGGTGCGTTGGCCGTGGGCGGTGTGTTGGCCCTGGGCGGTTTTGCGCTGGGCGGTGCGTTGGCCGTGGGCGGTGCTGCGCTGGGCGGTGTGTTGGCCGTGGGCGGTGCTGCGCTGGGCGGTGCGTTGGCCGTGTGCGGTTTTGCGCTGGGCGGTGCGTTGGCTGGTTTGTTGGCCGTGTGCGGTTTTGCGCTGGGCGGTGTGTTGGCTGGTTTGTTGGCCGTGGGCGGTTTTGCGCTGGGCGGTGCGTTGGCCGTGGGCGGTTTTGCGCTGGGCGGTGCGTTGGCCGTGGGCGGTTTTGCGCTGGGCGGTGCGTTGGCCGTGGGCGGTTTTGCGCTGGGCGGTGCGTTGGCCGTGGGCGGTTTTGCGCTGGGCGGTGCGTTGGCCGTGGGCGGTTTTGCGCTGGGCGGTGCGTTGGCCGTGGGCGGTTTTGCGCTGGGTGGTGCGTTGGCCGTGGGCGTTGCCGTGTTCCCAATCGAGGCTCCCCTCCCCCCCCAGTCCCTTCCCGCCCCGGGTACCTGCTGTTGTTTGCTCTTCCCTGTGGCGAGGGTGATTCTCTCTTCACAGTCGGGCTGTGCTTGATGACTGATGATTTCTGGTCAACCAGGGCTCGCCTGTTACCTGGACAAGTGAAGGGAAGCAGCGTCAATCAGACAGTCCACGGGCGTCGCACAGGACGCAGACCGAAGGAAAATGTGTCAATAAAACGATGGGGGGGGGGGGGGGCAGAGAGAGAGAAAAATAAAAGTCAAACTAGGGTGAGAGTGCTGCAATCCTACATCACACATTGGCAGAAAACAGGAATGGAAAGCCAGCTCAGAACATTTAAAAGAAATAAAAAGATGAGGGGAGGGGCAGGGGCGGGAGAGGGGGAACGGGGGGCGGGAGAGGGGGAACGAGGGGGGGGGGGCGGGAGAGGGGGAACGGGGGGGGGGGCGGGAGAGGGGGAACGGGGGGGGGGGGGGCGGGAGAGGGGGAACGGGGGGGGGCTGGAGAGGGGGAACGGGGGGGGGGGCTGGAGAGGGGGAACGGGGGGGGGGCGCTGGAGAGGGGGAACGGGGGGGGGGGCGGGAGAGGGGGGCGGGGGAGGGGGAACGGGAGAGGGGGGCGGGGGAGGGGGAACGGGGGGGGGCGGGGAGAGGGGGAACGGGGGGGCGGGAGAGGGGGAACGGGGGGGGGGGGCGGGAGAGGGGGAACGGGTGGGGGCGGGAGAGGGGGAACGGGGGGGGCGGGAGAGGGGGAACGGGGGGGGCGGGGAGAGGGGGAACGGGGGGGCGGGAGAGGGGGAGGGGAACAGGGGTGCGGGAGAGGGGGAACAGGGGGGCGGGAGAGGGGGAGGGGTAACGGGGGGCGGGAGAGGGGGGAGGGGGAACGGGAGGCGGGGGAGGGGGAACGGGGGGCGGGAGAACGGGGGGCGGGAGAGGGGGAGGGGGAACGGGGGGCGGGAGAGGGGGAGGGGGAACGGGGGGCGGGAGAGGGGGAGGGGGAACGGGGGGCGGGAGAGGGGGAGGGGGAACAGGGGGGCGGGGGGAGGGGGAGGGGGAACAGGGGGGCGGGGGAGGGGGGGGAACGGGGGGAGCGGGGAGAGGGGGAACGGTGGGGGCGGGAGAGGGGGAACGGGGGGGCGGGAGAGGGGGAAGGGGAACGGGGGGGGGCGGGAGAGGGGGAAGGGGAACGGGGGGGCGGGAGAGGGGGAAGGGGAACGGGGGGGCGGGAGAGGGGGAAGGGGAACGGGGGGGGCGGGAGAGGGGGGGCGGGAGAGGGGGAGGAGGAACGGGGGGGCGGGAGAGGGGGAGGGGGAACGGGGGGGCGGGAGAGGGGGAGGGGGAACGGGGGGGGGTGGGAGAGGGGGAGGGGGAACGGGGGGGGGCGGGAGAGGGGGAGGGGGAACGGGGGGGGCGGGAGAGGGGGAGGGGGAACGGGGGGGCGGGGGAACGGGGGGGCGGGGGAACGGGGGGGGCGGGGGAGGGGGGAACGGGAGGGGGGAGGGGGAACGGGAGAAGGGGAGAGGGGGAAGGGGAACGGGGGGGCGGGAGAGGGGGAAGGGGAACGGGGGGCGGGAGAGGGGGAGGGGGAACGGGGGGGGGCGGGAGAGGGGGAACGAGGGGGGGGCGGGAGAGGGGGAACGGGGGGGGCGGGAGAGGGGGAACGGGGGGGGCGGGAGAGGGGGAACGGGGGGGGCGGGAGAGGGGGAACTGGGGGGGGGCGGGAGAGGGGGAACGGGGGGGGCGGGAGAGGGGGAACGGGGGGGGCGGGAGAGGGGGAACGGGGGGGGCGGGAGAGGGGGAACGGGGGGGGGCGGGAGAGGGGGAACGGGGGGGGGCGGGAGAGGGGGAACGGGGGGGGGGCGGGAGAGGGGGAACGGGGGGGGGCGGGAGAGGGGGAACGGGGGGGGGCGGGAGAGGGGGAGGGGGAACGGGGGGGGGCGGGAGAGGGGGAGGGGGAACGGGGGGGGGCGGGAGAGGGGGAGGGGGAACGGGGGGGGCGGGAGAGGGGGAGGGGGAACGGGGGGGCGGGAGAGGGGGAGGGGGAACGGGGGGGGCAGCAGAGGGGGAGGGGGAACGGGGGGGGCAGGAGAGGGGGAGGGGGAACTGGGGGGGCGGGAGAGGGGGAGGGGGAACGGGAGAGGGGGAGGGGGGAACGGGAGAGGGGGAGGGGGAACGGGGGGGCGGGAGAGGGGGAGGGGGAACGGGGGGCGGAGAGGGGGAGGGTGAACGGGGGGGCAGCAGAGGGGGAGGGGGAACGGGGGGGGGCAGGAGAGGGGGAGGGGGAACGGGGGGGGCAGGAGAGGGGGAGGGGAACTGGGGGGGGCAGGAGAGGGGGAGGGGGGAACTGGGGGGGGCGGGAGAGGGGGAGGGGGAACGGGGAGAGGGGAAGGGGGAACGGGGGGCGGGAGAGGGGGAGGGGGAACGGGGGGCGGCGGGAGACGGGGAGGGGGAACGGGGGGGCGGGAGAGGGGGAGGGGGAACGGGGGGGGCGGGAGAGGGGGAGGGGGGGAACGGGGGGGGCGGGAGAGGGGGAGGGGGGAACGGGGGGGGCGGGAGAGGGGGAGGGGGAACGGGGGGGCGGGAGAGGGGGAGGGGAACGGGGGGGGCGGGAGAGGGGGAGGGGGAACGGGGGGGCGGGAGAGGGGGGAGGGGGGAACGGGGGGCGGGAGAGGGGGAGGGGGAACGGGGGGGGGCGGGAGACGGGGAGGGGGGCGGGAGACGGGGAGGGGGAACGGGGGGGGGGCGGGAGAGGGGGAGGGGGAACGGGGGGGGGCGGGAGAGGGGGAGGGGGAACGGGGGGGGGCGGGAGAGGGGGAGGGGGAACGGGGGGGGCGGGAGAGGGGGAGGGGGAACGGGGGGGGCGGGAGAGGGGGAGGGGGAACGGGGGGGCGGGAGAGGGGGAGGGGGAACGGGGGGGGCGGGAGAGGGGAGGGGGAACGGGGGGGCGGGGAGAGGGGGAGGGGAGAGGGGGAGGGGGAACGGGGGGCGGGAGAGGGGGAGGGGGAACGGGGGGGCGGGAGAGGGGGAGGGGGAACGGGGGGCGGGAGAGGGGAGGGGGAACGGGGGGGGGCGGGAGAGGGTAGAGGGGGAGGGGGAACGGGGGGGGCGGGAGACGGGGAGGGGGGCGGGAGACGGGGAGGGGGGCGGGAGACGGGGAGGGGGAACGGGGGGGGGGCGGGAGAGGGGGAGGGGGAACGGGGGGGGCGGGAGAGGGGGAGGGGGAACGGGGGGGGGCGGGAGAGGGGGAGGGGGAACGGGGGGGGCGGGAGAGGGGGAGGGGGAACGGGGGGGGGCGGGAGAGGGGGAGGGGGAACGGGGGGGCGGGAGAGGGGGAGGGGGAACGGGGGGGGGCGGGAGAGGGGGAGGGGGAACGGGGGGCGGGAGAGGGGGAGGGGAGAGGGGGAGGGGGAACGGGGGCGGGAGAGGGGGAGGGGGAACGGGGGGCGGGAGAGGGGAGGGGGAACGGGGGCGGGAGACGGGGAGGGGGAACGGGGGCGGGAGACGGGGAGGGGGAACGGGGGGCGGGAGACGGGGAGGGGGAACGGGGGGCGGGAGACGGGGAGGGGGAACGGGGGGCGGGAGACGGGGAGGGGGAACGGGGGGCGGGAGACGGGGAGGGGGAACGGGGGGCGGGAGACGGGGAGGGGGAACGGGG
Organism: Heptranchias perlo; assembly: GCF_035084215.1. Taxonomy (NCBI): domain Eukaryota; kingdom Metazoa; phylum Chordata; class Chondrichthyes; order Hexanchiformes; family Hexanchidae; genus Heptranchias; species Heptranchias perlo. The sequence goes on along the minus strand of NC_090336.1, from coordinate 84,101 downwards.
GGCGGGAGACGGGGAGGGGGAACGGGGGGCGGAGACGGGGAGGGGGAACGGGGGGCGGGAGACGGGGAGGGGGAACGGGGGGCGGGAGACGGGGAGGGGGAACGGGGGGCGGGAGACGGGGAGGGGGAACGGGGGGCGGGAGACGGCGGGCGGGAGACGGGGAGGGGGAACGGGGGGCGGGAGACGGGGAGGGGGAACGGGGGGCGGGAGAGGTTTTTAGGCCCTCTTCACATGCAGAACCAACACAGCACCAGATGAAGAGCACACGAGAAGCAGACCGGCACGGACCGCAGAATGAGCGAGTTTGTCGAGGCGGAGGGTGTCACGTGACATCTGTTACCTAATGACGGTGGGAGGTGGGAGGTGGGGGTGGGTGGGGGGGGAAGAGGAACAACAATGGAACAGCCCGATGAGGAAGGCAGAGCATTGTGCGAAAGGGTCATGCGGCCCATGCAAGAGACCCACCTTCACTGCCCACTCCAGCTTCGGCTATAACCTCCATTATAGTATTTAGCCCAAATACTGGGACACACAAAATCACAATTAGTGCTCATTCAGCAAAACAAGAGAAAAATAAATAAATCAATCCAAAACACAGGCAATTCAGTCCGACAGTATTCCAGTGGTGTGCGAGGAGGACAGCTCAGGCTCTCAGACACAGTGCACTCCCCGCTATCGAACCCAGTGCAGCACCATCCGTGCTGAGAGATGACACATGGTGCAAGCACTGGTCTCAACGTGCAGCCATAGTGAAGGGGTGAGGAGGTGGCTCGCTCACACCGTTGGATATGAAGCAGGGGAGACAGATGCTTTCAGATGAAACGTCAATGAAGTGTTCTGCTTCAGTGTGGAGAGGATGCAGCTGATTTGTACAGTATCAATCCCGAATCACTGCCAGCTGTACAACACGGGACCCAGGCCATGCGGACCCGGGCAGATCAGACTGCTGACTCACCCCTTCATTACTGACCTGCCAGGCTGCCCACTGGAATACTGATCATCAGGTAGAACTCAATAAACACAAAGCAGGACTGGGCAAGGGACAGAGGGCAGAGGGCACAAAGCACAAACACAACCAGGCACAAACACAACCAGATCACTGTTTTCTTCTAATGTGTATCTGCTGTTAATGGACGAGGCGACTTGTGATTCGGGGGGGGGGCAAATCCAGAAAACTCGAGACCCCCGGAGACGGACCTCACACACAAGGCACCCGTGTGTACACTTTAAACCCATATCCCACGTGTACTCATGCACTTCATTTGCTTCAAACATGCCATCACATGTGGAGACCCCTCACACTCAGACACCCGGAGGCCCCTCACACCCAGAGGCCCCTCACACCCAGAGGCCCCTCACACCCAGAGGCCCCTCACACCCAGAGGCCCCTCACACCCAGAGGCCCCTCACACCCAGAGGCCCCTCACACCCAGAGGCCCCTCACACCCAGAGGCCCCTCACACCCAGAGGCCCCTCACACCCAGAGGCCCCTCACACCCAGAGGCCCCTCACACCCAGAGGCCCCTCACACCCAGCCACACGTGGGACTCTCCACTACCGCTCCCTCAGCATCGTGTGTAACACTGCCCAGACCTGGCCAGGTGAAAGGCCCTGGGGCCCCACCACATTTTGCAGGTAGAAAAATATTTGAACCAACGCTCGCCTGTAAGAGCTTTCCAGCCCCACACTCTCAGCCATGCGGTGACACTTCTCTCCCCATACGGAGGGTCAGAGACAGGCAGGTGTTCGGCCCTCAGCTGCTGTCTGCTGGGTGGAGGGGTGGTTGGGGGGGGCGTCTGTTTCTGGAGGGGTTTCAATGTAGTGAAGGGTTGTGATCGTCAACAGATTTTGATGAATGGCAGAAAGTACTCCCTTCCCTCTCACCACTACATCCAGCTCAACGATCAGAGCGTTTTATATTCAGTCTCGGGATGTGGGCGTCGCTGTAAGGCCGGTGTTTATTGCCCATCCCTCGTTGCCCTGAGAAGATGGTGGTGGGCCTTCTCCTGGAAACACTGGGAGTGGTTTTGATACAGCTGAGTGGTTTGCTGGGCTACTTCAGAGGGCAGTTAAGAGTCAACCACATTGGTGTGGGACTGGAGTCACCAATAGTCCCAGACCGGGCGAGGACGGCAGGTTTCCTTCCCTAAAGGACATTAGTGAACCAGTTGGGTTTTTCGGACAATCCGACAGCTTCATGGTCACTTTTACTGAGGCCGGCTTTAATTGCAAGATTTTAAACTGAATTCAAATTTTCACATGGTGGGATTTGAACTCCCGTTCCCTGGATCACAGGTCCAGTAACATGACCATTACACGACCGTCCCCAAGAAAGAATGGCCTACTCTCCCCTCGGGCTCAGTCACTGGCTTCTTGTTCACCCCTTGCACGTGTCTCGAGGTGGGACCAGACACCCACCCTCGGCCACCCGCCCCACCCTCGGCCACCCGCCCCACCCTCGGCCACCCGCCCCACCCTCGGCCACCCGCCCCACCCTCTGCCACCCGCCCCACCCTCTGCCACCCGCCCCACCCTCTGCCACCCGCCCCACCCTCTGCCACCCGCCCCACCCTCTGCCACCCGCCCCACCCTCTGCCACCCGCCCCACCCGCCCCACCCTCTGCCACCCGCCCCACCCTCTGCCACCCGCCCCACCCTCTGCCACCCGCCCCACCCTCTGCCACCCGCCCCACCCTCTGCCACCCGCCCCACCCTCTGCCACCCGCCCCACCCTCTGCCACCCGCCCCACCCTCTGCCACCCGCCCCACCCTCTGCCACCCGCCCCACCCTCTGCCACCCGCCCCACCCTCTGCCACCCGCCCCACCCTCTGCCACCCGCCCCACCCTCTGCCACCCGCCGTACAAGAAAAAGCCTGATGGCCTTTTCCAACCTAATAAAGCAGCATCAATAACCATCACACACTGGGTGCCGAGGTCATCACCTCTTCACTAAGTTCTAGCGAATTACAATACAATGACTTATGACCTTCAGGAATTTAGGTCATAGGTCAGGAAGGGGTCATACCCACCTGGCTCCTCATCCCTACTGTTTACTTCAACATTAAAGTATTCTTTTCATGAAATGTGGAAAGAGAAACAGAAAGAAAAGCAAAACATTACAATAAAAAAATCATACAGAAGAACAAATCGAAAGCATGCGGGAAGGGGAGTCACCCGGCCCAGCAACACCCAGCCTGTACACACGGGAGAGCGAGGGGCGAGGCGGGGTGCGAGGGGCGAGGCGGGGTGCGAGGGGCGAGGCGGGGTGCGAGGGGCGGGCTGGGGCGAGGCGCGGGCTGAACAGCACCTTTGAGACTTAACAAAATATCCCAGAGTCAAACCTGGCTCCTGATTTGTTACTGAACATCAACCAAGGAGATAATGGACTGTCAAACTGGGGAAGTGTTAAACATGCTACAAACCAGTCTCTGCACACAAGGGAACAGTCTGTGACATCAACATACACTCCCCATGTATGGCAGCAGGAACCCAGCACACCATCCCCATAGAAAAACCAGCAGGAACCCAGCACACCATCCCCATAGAAAAACCAGCAGGAACCCAGCACACCATCCCAATATATAAAACAGCAGGGACCCAGCACACCATCCCCATATAAAAACCAGCAGGAACCTAGCACACCATCCCCATACAAAAACCAGCAGGAACCCAGCACACTATCCCAATATAAAAACCAGCACACCATCCCCATACAAAAACCAGCAGGAACCCAGCACACCATCCCAATATAAAAACCGGCAGGCACTCAGCACACCATCCCCATATAAAAACCGGCAGGAACCCAGCACACCATCCCAATATAAAAACCGGCAGGCACCCAGCACACCATCCCCATATAAAAACCAGCAGGAACCCAGCACACCATCCCAATATAAATACCAGCAGGAACCCAGCACACCATCCCAATATAAATACCAGCAGGAACCCAGCACACCATCCCCATACAAAAACCAGCAGGAACCCAGCACACCATCCCCATACAAAAACCAGCAGGAACCCAGCACACCATCCCCATATAAAAACCAGCAGGAACCCAGCACACCATCCCAATATAAAAACCGGCAGGCACCCAGCACACCATCCCAATATAAATACCAGCAGGAACCCAGCACACCATCCCCATATAAAAACCAGCAGGAAGCCAGCATACCATCCCAATATAAAAACCAGCAGGAACCCAGCATACCATCCCAATATAAAAACCAGCAGGAACCCAGCACACCATCCCCATATAAAAACTAGCAGGAACCCAGCACACCATCCCAATATAAAAACTAGCAGGAACCCAGCACACCATCCCAATATAAAAACCAGCAGGAACCCAGCACACCATCCCCATATAAAAACCAGCAGGAACCCAGCACACCATCCCAATATAAAAACTAGCAGGAACCCAGCACACCATCCCAATATAAAAACAAGCAGGAACCCAGCACACCATCCCAATATAAAAACCAGCAGGAACCCAGCACACCATCCCAATATAAATACCAGCAGGAACCCAGCACACCATCCCAATATAAATACCAGCAGGAACCCAGCACACCATCCCCATAGAAAAACCAGCAGGAACCCAGCACACCATCCCCATACAAAAACCAGCAGGAACCCAGCACACCATCCCCATAGAAAAACCAGCAGGAACCCAGCACACCATCCCAATATATAAAACAGCAGGGACCCAGCACACCATCCCCATATAAAAACCAGCAGGAACCTAGCACACCATCCCCATACAAAAACCAGCAGGAACCCAGCACACTATCCCAATATAAAAACCAGCACACCATCCCCATACAAAAACCAGCAGGAACCCAGCACACCATCCCAATATAAAAACCGGCAGGCACTCAGCACACCATCCCCATATAAAAACCGGCAGGAACCCAGCACACCATCCCAATATAAAAACCGGCAGGCACCCAGCACACCATCCCCATATAAAAACCAGCAGGAACCCAGCACACCATCCCAATATAAATACCAGCAGGAACCCAGCACACCATCCCAATATAAATACCAGCAGGAACCCAGCACACCATCGCAATATAAAAACTAGCAGGAACCCAGCACACCATCCCAATATAAAAACCAGCAGGAACCAAGCACACCATCCCCATAGAAAAACTAGCAGGAACCCAGCACACCATCCCCATATAAAAACCAGCAGGAACCCAGCACACCATCCCAATATAAAAACCGGCAGGCACCCAGCACACCATCCCCATATAAAAACCAACAGGAACCCAGCACACCATCCCAATATAAATACCAGCAGGAACCCAGCACACCATCCCCATATAAAAACCAGCAGGAAGCCAGCATACCATCCCAATATAAAAACCAGCAGGAACCCAGCACACCATCCCAATATAAAAACCAGCAGGAACCCAGCACACCATCCCAATATAAAAACTAGCAGGAACCCAGCACACCATCCCAATATAAAAACTAGCAGGAACCCAGCACACCATCCCAATATAAAAACCAGCAGGAACCCAGCACACCATCCCCATATAAAAACTAGCAGGAACCCAGCACACCATCCCAATATAAAAACCAGCAGGAACCCAGCACACCATCCCAATATAAATACCAGCAGGAACCCAGCACACCATCCCAATATAAATACCAGCAGGAACCCAGCACACCATCCCCATACAAAAACCAGCAGGAACCCAGCACACCATCCCCATACAAAAACCAGCAGGAACCCAGCACACCATCCCCATATAAAAACCAGCAGGAACCCAGCACACCATCCCAATATAAAAACCGGCAGGCACCCAGCACACCATCCCAATATAAAAACCAGCAGGAACCCAGCACACCATCCCAATATAAAAACCAGCAGGCACCCAGCACACCATCCCAATATAAATACCAGCAGGAACCCAGCACACCATCCCCATATAAAAACCAACAGGCACCCAGCACACCATCCCCATATAAAAACCAGCCGGAACCCAGCACACCAGCCCAATATAAAAACCAGCAGGAACCCAGCACACCATCCCAATATAAAAACCAGCAGGAACCCAGCACACCATCCCCATAGAAAAACTAGCAGGAACCCAGCACACCATCCCCATATAAAAACCAGCAGGAACCCAGCACACCATCCCAATATAAAAACCGGCAGGCACCCAGTACACCATCCCCATATAAAAACCAGCAGGAACCCAGCACACCATCCCAATATAAATACCAGCAGGAACCCAGCACACCATCCCCATATAAAAACCAGCAGGAAGCCAGCATACCATCCCAATATAAAAACCAGCAGGAACCCAGCACACCATCCCAATATAAAAACCAGCAGGAACCCAGCACACCATCCCAATATAAAAACTAGCAGGAACCCAGCACACCATCCCAATATAAAAACTAGCAGGAACCCAGCACACCATCCCAATATAAAAACCAGCAGGAACCCAGCACACCATCCCAATATAAAAACTAGCAGGAACCCAGCACACCATCCCAATATAAAAACTAGCAGGAACCCAGCACACCATCCCAATATAAAAACCAGCAGGAACCCAGCACACCATCCCCATATAAAAACTAGCAGGAACCCAGCACACCATCCCAATATAAATACCAGCAGGAACCCAGCACACCATCCCAATATAAAAACCAGCAGGAATCCAGCACACGTTCCCACTAAGTGCCAGCAGGAACCCAGTACACATTCCGAATGAACACCCAGATGATGTCTCAACCCATGAAACAGTACTAAAATCTTCCCCCACCTGGGCAGTGCAACTTACCCTACGTTGTGGTGTAGAGAGAGACTGTGGTTAGCCAGAGAGCCCAATTGCGTTGCCCCCCGACACCCCCCACACCCTCACCCCGCCTCGGCCAGCCATGCAGTTAGTTTAATGCGGCGACCCATCCTGCACCATAGACCCGATCCACACACCGACACGGCACAGCAAGCAGCGAGAAACCAGGCAGGGAACTGGCAGAGACGCACCGACACACGGGTAAACAAGCTGATCACAGAGACGGCAGGGGAACGGTCTGCAGGCGGTCAGAGACTGCTAACGCTACAGGTGGAGGACAGGGGTGTGGGCGTAGGAAGACTACACTCAAGAACCGGGTTCAAACATGGACGAGAGGGGGAATGAGGGAATTCAAACTCTTTATGCTGGCCCTCCACTAGGAATGAGACACTGCCTCCGAGCAGTCTGCCAGTGCATGTCGCATCTGATTGTGATGCAGGGATGCTCCTGCAATCCTCTGCGAGGCGGCGATTCACAACAACTCCCCTTTATTTAGCGCCTTTAACGTAGTAAAACGTCCCAAGGCGCTTCACAGGAGCGATTATCAAACAAAACTCAACACCGGGACACAGATATTAGGACATTGTAACCGAAAGTCAAAGAGGTAGGTTTTGAAGAACGAGTTAAAGGAGGAGGGAGAGGTAGAAAGACGGAGATATGTTTAGAGAGGGAATTGCAGAGCTTAGAGCCTCGGCAGCTGAAGGCACGGCCGCCAATGGAGGAATGATTAAAAGCGGGGATGCGCAAGAGGCCAGAATTGGAGGAGCGCAGAGGTCTCGGAGGGCTGGAGGAGGTCTCAGAGACAGGGAGGGGCGAGGCCATGGAGGGATTTGAAAACAAGGATGAGACAGAGAGCAGGACCCCAGCGTCCTTGAACACAGGCTGACAAAGGCCTGTATTCTGAACGAGCTGCATTGCCTCCGCGTCTGCGAACCGTTCACAAGTCAAGTCTGTGAGACAGAAGGTTGGGCGATCTCTACCTTTGAGGCTGGGGAATGGTGTGCTCTTATCCCGCCCTGCTTTGGTCGGTAGGGCCAGGTTGGAGAGGCTGAAGCTGGTGCCGCGGCTCTTGTAGATGTTACCTGCAGGTCAAGAAGACAAACTCTCCAATCAACATACCTCAAACCTACGTAGCAGGCACCCCCCAACACCCCCGGCTTTCACTACGTGTTAGATTGATCAATACAAACGACGCAATTCAAACCTTACCATACTTCACCAAATCCTCAATATACTGGGACCTGAGCAAGGGCATCCAATATCCTGCCATTCAACCATATCATGCACCAGGGTCAAACAACCCAGGGCAACACTCGTTATAACCTCGGGGAGAGGGGCACCAGTGCGACACTCGTGATACCCTCGGGGAGAGGGGCCCCAGTGCGACACTCGTGATACCCTCGGGGAGAGGGGCCCCAGTGCGACACTCGTGATACCCTCGGGGAGAGGGGCCCCAGTGCGACACTCGTGATACCCTCGGGGAGAGGGGCCCCAGTGCGACACTCGTGATACCCTCGGGGAGAGGGGCCCCAGTGCGACACTCGTGATACCCTCGGGGAGAGGGGCCCCAGTGCGACACTCGTGATACCCTCGGGGAGAGGGGCCCCAGTGCGACACTCGTGATACCCTCGGGGAGAGGGGCCCCAGTGCGACACTAGTGATACCCTCGGGGTGAGGGGCACCAGGGCAACACTCGTGATACCCTCGGGGAGAGGGGCCCCAGTGCGACACTCGTGATACCCTCGGGGAGAGGGGCACCAGTGCGACACTCGTGATACCCTCGGGGAGAGGGGCACCAGTGCGACACTCGTGATACCCTCGGGGAGAGGGGCCCCAGTGCGACACTCGTGATACCCTCGGGGAGAGGGGCACCAGTGCGACACTCGTGATACCCTCGGGGAGAGGGGCCCCAGTGCGACACTCGTGATACCCTCGGGGTGAGGGGCCCCGGTGCGACACTCGTGATACCCTCGGGGTGAGGGGCCCCAGTGCGACACTCGTGATACCCTCGGGGTGAGGGGCCCCAGTGCGACACTCGTGATACCCTCGGGGTGAGGGGCCCCGGTGCGACACTCGTGATACCCTCGGGGAGAGGGGCACCAGTGCGACACTCGCGATACCCTCGGGGAGAGGGGCCCCAGTGCGACACTCGTGATACCCTCGGGGTGAGGGGCCCCGGTGCGACACTCGCGATACCCTCGGGGAGAGGGGCACCAGTGCGACACTCGCGATACCCTCGGGGTGAGGGGCCCCAGTGCGACACTCGTGATACCCTCGGGGTGAGGGGCCCCAGTGCGACACTCGTGATACCCTCGGGGTGAGGGGCCCCAGTGCGACACTCGTGATACCCTCGGGGAGAGGGGCCCCAGTGCGACACTCGTGATACCCTCGGGGTGAGGGGCCCCGGTGCGACACTCGTGATACCCTCGGGGAGAGGGGCACCTGTGCGACACTCGTGATACCCTCGGGGAGAGGGGCCCCGGTGCGACACTCGTGATACCCTCGGGGTGAGGGGCCCCAGTGCGACACTCGTGATACCCTCGGGGAGAGGGGCCCCAGTGCGACACTCGCGATACCCTCGGGGTGAGGGGCCCCAGTGCGACACTCGTGATACCCTCGGGGAGAGGGGCCCCGGTGCGACACTCGTGATACCCTCGGGGAGAGGGGCACCAGGGCAACACTCGAGATACCCTCGGGGAGAGGGGCCCCAGTGCGACACTCGCGATACCCTCGGGGTGAGGGGCCCCGGTGCGACACTCGTGATACCCTCGGGGAGAGGGGCCCCAGTGCGACACTCGCGATACCCTCGGGGTGAGGGGCCCCAGTGCGACACTCGCGATACCCTCGGGGTGAGGGGCACCAGTGCGACACTCGCGATACCCTCGGGGTGAGGGGCACCAGTGCGACACTCGCGATACCCTCGGGGTGAGGGGCACCAGTGCGACACTCGCGATACCCTCGGGGAGAGGGGCACCAGGGCAACACTCGTGATACCCTCGGGGAGAGGGGCCCCGGTGCGACACTCGTGATACCCTCGGGGAGAGGGGCCCCGGTGCGACACTCGTGATACCCTCGGGGAGAGGGGCCCCAGTGCGACACTCGTGATACCCTCGGGGAGAGGGGCCCCAGTGCGACACTCGTGATACCCTCGGGGAGAGGGGCCCCAGTGCGACACTCGTGATACCCTCGGGGAGAGGGGCCCCAGTGCGACACTCGTGATACCCTCGGGGAGAGGGGCCCCAGTGCGACACTCGTGATACCCTCGGGGAGAGGGGCCCCAGTGCGACACTCGTGATACCCTCGGGGAGAGGGGCCCCAGTGCGACACTCGTGATACCCTCGGGGTGAGGGGCCCCGGTGCGACACTCGTGAAACCCTCGGGGAGAGGGGCCCCGGTGCGACACTCGTGATACCCTCGGGGTCAGGGGCACCAGTGCGACACTCGTGATACCCTCGGGGAGAGGGGCCCCAGTGCGACACTCGTGATACCCTCGGGGTGAGGGGCCCCAGTGCGACACTCGTGATACCCTCGGGGAGAGGGGCCCCAGTGCGACACTAGTGATACCCTCGGGGTGAGGGGCCCCAGTGCGACACTCGTGATACCCTCGGGGAGAGGGGCCCCAGTGCGACACTCGTGATACCCTCGGGGAGAGGGGCCAAAGGTAATTTGTGTGACACTCGTGATACCCTCGGGGTCAGGGGCCAAAGGTAATTTGTGTGACACTCGTGATACCCTCGGTCCCCGCATATGGTAAATCCATTCCATTTAATAGAACATGAATTCATGTATCCATCCCCATTCCCCATTTAACAAAGGAACATTACTTCACTTACTGATCCTGTGTCTAAGTATCACACACACTGATCCTGTGTCTAAGTATCACACACACTGATCCTGTGTCTAAGTATCACACACACTGATCCTGTGTCTAAGTATCACACACACTGATCCTGTGTCTAAGTATCACACACACTGATCCTGTGTCTAAGTATCACACACACTGATCCTGTGTCTAAGTATCACACACACTGATCCTGTGTCTAAGTATCACACACACTGATCCTGTGTCTAAGTATCACACACACTGATCCTGTGTCTAAGTATCACACACACTGATCCTGTGTCTAAGTATCACACACACTGATCCTGTGTCTAAGTATCACACACACTGATCCTGTGTCTAAGTATCACACACACTGATCCAGTGTCTAAGTATCACACACACTGATCCAGTGTCTAAGTATCACACACACTGATCCAGTGTCTAAGTATCACACACACTGATCCAGTGTCTAAGTATCACACACACTGATCCAGTGTCTAAGTATCACACACACTGATCCTGTGTCTAAGTATCACACACACTGATCCTGTGTCTAAGTATCACACACACTGATCCTGTGTCTAAGTATCACACACACTGATCCTGTGTCTAAGTATTACACACACTGATCCTGTGTCTAAGTATCTCACACACTGATCCTGTGTCTAAGTATTACACACACTGATCCTGTGTCTAAGTATCACACACACTGATCCTGTGTCTAAGTATCACACACACTGATCCTGTGTCTAAGTATTACACACACTGATCCTGTGTCTAAGTATTACACACACTGATCCTGTGTCTAAGTATCACACACACTGATCCTGTGTCTAAGTATCACACACACTGATCCTGTGTCTAAGTATCACACACACTGATCCTGTGTCTAAGTATTACACACACTGATCCTGTGTCCAAGTATTACACACACTGTGTTAATAAACACTTACTGGCAAATGACATGAATGCCCCGAAGCCCTCGCTGCTGTTGTTGGAGACGGTGGAGTTCGGGGAGCTCGCCCGTGAGTCTGATTCTGCTTCAGAATCACTTGGGAGTCTCAGACTATTAGGACGGAGTGGCTTCGGAGTCCTGGAACATTGGAAGTTACAATAAACACTGAGCCAATTTCATTTGCATCTTCTCCGGTGCCTCTATATGCTTTCATAATATGGAGACCAGAACTGTTCACAATACTCCAAGTGTGGTCTAACCAAGGTTCTAGACAAGTTTAACATAACTTCCCTGCTTTTCAATTCTATCCCTCTCGAGATGAACCCCAATGCTTGATTTGCCTTTTTATGCCCTTATTAACCTGCGTCACTACTTCTCGTGATTTGTGTATCTGTCCCCCCAGATCACTTTGCATCCCTAAACCATTTAGACTCTTATTTTCCAGTGAGTATGTGGCCTCCTTATTCCTCCCAGCAAAATGCACCACCTCACACTTAAAAATATTGAAATTAATTTGCCAATTACACGTCCATTCTGCAAGTTTGTTAATGTTGTCTTGTATTTTGGTGCAGTCTTCCTCAGTAGTAACTAAACCCTAATTTTGTTCTCCCCCTCGCCCAGGCGCGTCCCCCTCCCCCTCGCCCAGGCGCGTCCCCCTCCCCCTCGCCCAGGCGCGTCCCCCTCCCCCTCGCCCAGGCGCGTCCCCCTCCCCCTCGCCCAGGCGCGTCCCCCTCCCCCTCGCCCAGGCGCGTCCCCCTCCCCCCGACGCCCAGGCGCGTCCCCCTCCCCCTCGCCCAGGCGCGTCCCCCTCCCCCTCGCCCAGGCGCGTCCCCCTCCCCCCGACGCCCAGGCGCGTCCCCCTCCCCCCGACGCCCAGGCGCGTCCCCCTCCCCCCTCGCCCAGGCGCGTCCCTCTCCCCCTCGCCCAGGCGCGTCCCTCTCCCCCTCGCCCAGGCGCGTCCCTCTCCCCCTCGCCCAGGCGCGTCCCTCTCCCCCTCGCCCAGGTGTCCCCCTCTCCCCCACGCCCAGGTGCGTTCCTCTCCCCCACGCCCAGGTGCGTTCCTCTCCCCCACGCCCAGGTGCGTTCCTCTCCCCCTCGCCCAGGCGCGTCCCTCTCCCCCTCGCCCAGGTGTCCCCCTCTCCCCCACGCCCAGGTGCGTTCCTCTCCCCCACGCCCAGGTGCGTTCCTCTCCCCCACGCCCAGGTGCGTTCCTCTCCCCCACGCCCAGGTGCGTTCCTCTCCCCCACGCCCAGGTGCGTTCCTCTCCCCCACGCCCAGGTGCGTTCCTCTCCCCCACGCCCAGGTGCGTTCCTCTCCCCCACGCCCAGGTGCGTTCCTCTCCCCCACGCCCAGGTGCGTTCCTCTCCCCCACGCCCAGGTGCGTTCCTCTCCCTCACTCCCAGGTGTGTTCCTCTCCCTCACTCCCAGGTGTGTTCCTCTCCCCCATACCCAGGTGTGTTCCTCTCCCCCATACCCAGGTGTGTTCCTCTCCCCCATACCCAGGTGTGTTCCTCTCCCCCATACCCAGGTGTGCTCCTCTCCCCCATACCCAGGTGTGTTCCTCTCCCCCATACCCAGGTGTGTTCCTCTCCCCTCTCCCCGATGCCCAGGTGTGTTCCTGTCCCCCTCTCCCCGATGCCCAGGTGTGTTCCTGTCCCCCTCTCCCCGATGCCCAGGTGTGTTCCTCTCCCCCGATGCCCAGGTGTGTTCCTCTCCCCCTCTCCCCAGGTGTGTTCCTCTCCCCCTCTCCCCGATGCCCAGGTGTGTTCCTCTCCCCTCTCCCCAGGTGTGTTCCTCTCCCCTCTCCCCAGGTGTGTTCCTCTCCCCTCTCCCCAGGTGTGTTCCTCTCCCCTCTCCCCAGGTGTGTTCCTCTCCCCTCTCCCCAGGTGTGTTCCTCTCCCCTCTCCCCAGGTGTGTTCCTCTCCCCTCTCCCCAGGTGTGTTCCTGTCCCCCTCTCCCTGATGCCCAGGTGTGTTCCTCTCCCCCTCTCCCCAGGTGTGTTCCTCTCCCCCTCTCCCCAGGTGTGTTCCTCTCCCCTCTCACAATGTGCAGTTTGTGACTCGCCAGTACCTGGGCTGTCACAGCATTCAATGGCCAGGGCCAGACTGATTGAAGAAGGGCTTTGACCTCATCAGGATGTTGAAACAAAGATTCTTAGCGCTGGTATGGCCAGGACCACTCTGCATTAGGCTGTGAGCCACTAGTTACAGGCTTGGAGAGTCAGCGCCCGAGGAGAGACCGCACACTAACACAGCCCTCCTTCGCGGGGCGTGCCCTTCGCCCCGTCTCCCAACCCCCACCGGCGCGGGTCTCCCCTTTCGTCCCATCCCCCACCACCAACCCACCCACCCCCCGTGCTGGTCGGCTGAGGCAGCGCCAATGGTCCAAGACTGACCCATCTACTGCGAGAGGCTCCCCCTTGCCCTTCCCGGGGTCCGCGGTCCCACTGGGAATGGGGAGATTGATGTCAGTGATCTGGGGGGGGGGGGGGGTCCGTGATGGTCTCCGTGAGCAGCGCTGGATCCTCACCGGTTCCCGTTGATGCTCTGAGTGAAGTTGGGGGTGTAGCTCTCCCCTTGTTCGTCCTCTCCCTCCTCGGCGGGGAAGCCATACTGAGGCTCGAAGTAGGGGTTGTCGTAATCCCGCTGGCAGGCCGAGCCCGAGGACAGGCCATCGCTCTCCCGCCGCTCACAGCTGGCCTTGGCGAAGGCCTGGATCGAGGCAGCTGAGATATGGTTGTGGAAGCTCAGTGTCCTCTCATCTGCATCCACTGAGTCAATGGATTCCTGTAGACCGAGCAGAGGCAAAGGGTGTTAGTCAGAGGAACCTCATCGAGGCGGGCGGGCGGGCCGGGGGCGGGAGGGCCGGGGGCGGGCGGGCCGGGGGCGGGAGGGCCGGGGGCGAGAGGGCCGGAGGGCGAGAGGGCCGGAGGGCGAGAGGGCCGGAGGGCGAGAGGGCCGGGGGCGGGAGGGCCGGGGGCGGGCGGGCCGGGGGCGGGCGGGCCGGGGGCGGGCGGGCCGGGGGCGGGAGGGCCGGGGGCGGGCGGGCCGGGGGCGGGCGGGCCGGGGGCGGGAGGGCCGGGGGCGGGCGGGCCGGGGGCGGGAGGGCCGGGGGCGGGCGGGCCGGGGGCGGGCGGGCCGGGGGCGGGCGGGCCGGGGGCGGGCGGGCCGGGGGCGGGAGGGCCGGGGGCGGGAGGGCCGGAGGGCGAGAGGGCCGGAGGGCGAGAGGGCCGGAGGGCGAGAGGGCCGGCGGGCGAGCCGGAGGCAGGAGGGCCGGCGGGCGAGCCGGAGGCGGGAGGGCCGGCGGGCGGCAGAGAGATTGACAGCACCGTGGGAGAACCTTCGCCACACGGACTGCAACAGTTCAACAAGGCCACCACCACCTTCTCAAGGGAAACGAGGGATGGGCAATAAATGCCAGCCTTCGGAAGGAACATCGGATCAGGAGTAGGACATTCAGCCCCTCGAGGCTGTTACACGATTCAATTAAATCATATCTGATCTGTACCTGAACTCCATTTGCTCCATATCTCTTAATACGCTTGCCGAACAAAACCCATCATTCTCAGCCTTGCCAGCAATGCTCATATCCCAAGAATGAATATTAACACTGGGACTCATCTCACAAGGACTGAATACAGTTATACGGCAGCAGTGCTCAAACCAGGAGCTCTGGAGACGGAGGAGGTACGGAGACTAATCGGCTTTGTGTCGCCGATCAGACACTCTGTGAGCGAGATAGCGACACATTGGCAGAGCCATTCTGCAGGCCTTTATTTGAAGGTCCATCTCTGACACGACAGCCTTGTGTTGCTGACGATCCCTTGGTTGTATCTTCAAACAGCATACTTACGTGGTTGGTGCCCTGGATAACTGTGCTGGGACTGCTGCTGGCTGTCGTACTCGAGCTGGAACGAAGAGGATTGCTCTCCAGGGAATTTTCACTGTCCAGCCCCTGGTCGTCGGGATCGTCCCGATATTTCTGATATCCCTGGAACTCGATCTCACTGGGATCACCAAGGGCAGCGTGGGTCGGAGGGTCAACATCTGCAATTAAAAGGCACGTTCACAAACACACCGTGACAACTGGCGAGGCACGTTCACAAACACACCGTGACAACTGGCGAGGCACGTTCACAAACACACCGTGACAACTGGCGAGGCACGTCCACAAACACACCGTGACAACTGGCGAGGCACGTTCACAAACACACCGTGACAACTGGCGAGGCACGTTCACAAACACACCGTGACAACTGGCGAGGCACGTCCACAAACACACCGTGACAACTCACGAGGCACGTTCACAAACACACCGTGACAACTGGCGAGGCACGTTCACAAACACACCGTGACAACTGGCGAGGCACGTTCACAAACACACCGTGACAACTGGCGAGGCACGTCCACAATCACACCGTGACAACTCGCGAGGCACGTCCACAATCACACCGTGACAACTCACGAGACACGTTCACAAACACACCGTGACAACTCACGAGGCACGTTCACAAACACACCGTGACAACTCACGAGGCACGTTCACAAACACACCGTGACAACTGGCGAGGCACGTTCACAAACACACCGTGACAACTCACGAGGCACGTCCACAAACACACCGTGACAACTCACGACGCACGTTCACAAACACACCGTGACAACTCAAGAGGCACGTCCACAAACACACCGTGACAACTCACGAGGCACGTCCACAAACACACCGTGACAACTCACGAGGCACGTCCACAAACACACCGTGACAACTGGCGAGGCACGACCACAAACACACCGTGACAACTGGCGAGGCACGTTCACAAACACACCGTGACAACTCACGAGGCACGTTCAAAAACACACCGTGACAACTCACGAGGCACGTCCACAAACACACCGTGACAACTCACGAGGCACGTCCACAAACACACCGTGACAACTGGCGAGGCACGTTCACAAACACACCGTGACAACTCACGAGGCACGTTCACAAACACACCGTGACAACTCACGAGGCACGTCCACAAACACACCGTGACAACTGGCGAGGCACGTTCACAAACACACCGTGACAACTCACGAGGCACGTCCACAAACACACCGTGACAACTCACGAGGCACGTTCACAAACACACCGTGACAACTCACGAGGCACGTTCACAAACACACCGTGACAACTCACGAGGCACGTCCACAAACACACCGTGACAACTCACGAGGCACGTCCACAAACACACCTTGACAACTCACGAGGCACGTCCACAAACACACCGTGACAACTCACGAGGCACGTCCACAAACACACCGTGACAACTGGCGAGGCACGTTCACAAACACACCGTGACAACTCACGAGGCACGTTCACAAACACACCGTGACAACTCACGAGGCACGTCCACAAACACACCGTGACAACTCACGAGGCACGTTCACAAACACACCGTGACAACTCACGAGGCACGTCCACAAACACACCGTGACAACTCACGAGGCACGTCCACAAACACACCGTGACAACTGGCGAGGCACGTTCACAAACACACCGTGACAACTCACGAGGCACGTTCACAAACACACCGTGACAACTGGCGAGGCACGTTCACAAACACACCGTGACAACTCACGAGGCACGTCCACAAACACACCGTGACAACTCACGAGGCACGTCCACAAACACACCGTGACAACTCACGAGGCACGTCCACAAACACACCGTGACAACTCACGAGGCACGTCCACAAACACACCGTGACAACTCACGAGGCACGTCCACAAACACACCGTGACAACTGGCGAGGCACGTTCACAAACACACCGTGACAACTCACGAGGCACGTCCACAAACACACTGTGACAACTGGCGAGGCACGTTCACAAACACACCGTGACAACTCACGAGGCACGTCCACAAACACACCGTGACAACTGGCAAGGCATGTTCACAAACACACCGTGACAACTGGCGAGGCACGTCCACAAACACACCGTGACAACTCACGAGGCACATCCACAAACACACCGTGACAACTCACGAGGCACGTCCACAAACACACCGTGACAACTCGCGAGGCACGTCCACAAACACACCGTGACAACTCACGAGGCACGTTCACAAACACACCGTGACAACTCAAGAGGCACGTTCACAAACACACCGTGACAACTGGCGAGGCACGTTCACAAACACACCGTGACAACTGGCGAGGCACGTTCACAAACACACCGTGACAACTGGCGAGGCACGTCCACAAACACACCGTGACAACTCACGAGGCACGTTCACAAACACACCGTGACAACTGGCGAGGCACGTTCACAAACACACCGTGACAACTGGCGAGGCACGTTCACAAACACACCGTGACAACTGGCGAGGCACGTCCACAATCACACCGTGACAACTCGCGAGGCACGTCCACAATCACACCGTGACAACTCACGAGACACGTTCACAAACACACCGTGACAACTCACGAGGCACGTTCACAAACACACCGTGACAACTCACGAGGCACGTTCACAAACACACCGTGACAACTGGCGAGGCACGTTCACAAACACACCGTGACAACTCACGAGGCACGTCCACAAACACACCGTGACAACTCACGACGCACGTTCACAAACACACCGTGACAACTCAAGAGGCACGTCCACAAACACACCGTGACAACTCACGAGGCACGTCCACAAACACACCGTGACAACTCACGAGGCACGTCCACAAACACACCGTGACAACTGGCGAGGCACGACCACAAACACACCGTGACAACTGGCGAGGCACGTTCACAAACACACCGTGACAACTCACGAGGCACGTTCAAAAACACACCGTGACAACTCACGAGGCACGTCCACAAACACACCGTGACAACTCACGAGGCACGTCCACAAACACACCGTGACAACTGGCGAGGCACGTTCACAAACACACCGTGACAACTCACGAGGCACGTTCACAAACACACCGTGACAACTCACGAGGCACGTCCACAAACACACCGTGACAACTGGCGAGGCACGTTCACAAACACACCGTGACAACTCACGAGGCACGTCCACAAACACACCGTGACAACTCACGAGGCACGTTCACAAACACACCGTGACAACTCACGAGGCACGTTCACAAACACACCGTGACAACTCACGAGGCACGTCCACAAACACACCGTGACAACTCACGAGGCACGTCCACAAACACACCTTGACAACTCACGAGGCACGTCCACAAACACACCGTGACAACTCACGAGGCACGTCCACAAACACACCGTGACAACTGGCGAGGCACGTTCACAAACACACCGTGACAACTCACGAGGCACGTTCACAAACACACCGTGACAACTCACGAGGCACGTCCACAAACACACCGTGACAACTCACGAGGCACGTTCACAAACACACCGTGACAACTCACGAGGCACGTCCACAAACACACCGTGACAACTCACGAGGCACGTCCACAAACACACCGTGACAACTGGCGAGGCACGTTCACAAACACACCGTGACAACTCACGAGGCACGTTCACAAACACACCGTGACAACTGGCGAGGCACGTTCACAAACACACCGTGACAACTCACGAGGCACGTCCACAAACACACCGTGACAACTCACGAGGCACGTCCACAAACACACCGTGACAACTCACGAGGCACGTCCACAAACACACCGTGACAACTCACGAGGCACGTCCACAAACACACCGTGACAACTCACGAGGCACGTCCACAAACACACCGTGACAACTGGCGAGGCACGTTCACAAACACACCGTGACAACTCACGAGGCACGTCCACAAACACACTGTGACAACTGGCGAGGCACGTTCACAAACACACCGTGACAACTCACGAGGCACGTCCACAAACACACCGTGACAACTGGCAAGGCATGTTCACAAACACACCGTGAAAACAGGCGAGGCACGTCCACAAACACACCGTGACAACTCACGAGGCACATCCACAAACACACCGTGACAACTCACGAGGCACGTCCACAAACACACCGTGACAACTCACGAGGCACGTCCACAAACACACCGTGACAACTCACGAGGCACGTTCACAAACACACCGTGACAACTCAAGAGGCACGTTCACAAACACACCGTGACAACTGGCGAGGCACGTCCACAAACACACCGTGACAACTCACGAGGCACGTCCACAAACACACCGTGACAACTGGTGAGGCACGTTCACAAACACACCGTGACAACTGGCGAGGCACGTTCACAAACACACCGTGACAACTGGCGAGGCACGTCCACAAACACACCGTGACAACTCACGAGGCACGTTCACAAACACACCGTGACAACTGGCGAGGCACGTTCACAAACACACCGTGACAACTGGCGAGGCACGTTCACAAACACACCGTGACAACTGGCGAGGCACGTCCACAATCACACCGTGACAACTCGCGAGGCACGTCCACAATCACACCGTGACAACTCACGAGACACGTTCACAAACACACCGTGACAACTCACGAGGCACGTTCACAAACACACCGTGACAACTCACGAGGCACGTTCACAAACACACCGTGACAACTGGCGAGGCACGTTCACAAACACACCGTGACAACTGGCGAGGCACGTCCACAAACACACCGTGACAACTCACGACGCACGTTCACAAACACACCGTGACAACTCAAGAGGCACGTCCACAAACACACCGTGACAACTCACGAGGCACGTCCACAAACACACCGTGACAACTCACGAGGCACGTCCACAAACACACCGTGACAACTGGCGAGGCACGACCACAAACACACCGTGACAACTGGCGAGGCACGTTCACAAACACACCGTGACAACTCACGAGGCACGTTCAAAAACACACCGTGACAACTCACGAGGCACGTCCACAAACACACCGTGACAACTCACGAGGCACGTCCACAAACACACCGTGACAACTGGCGAGGCACGTTCACAAACACACCGTGACAACTCACGAGGCACGTTCACAAACACACCGTGACAACTCACGAGGCACGTCCACAAACACACCGTGACAACTGGCGAGGCACGTTCACAAACACACCGTGACAACTCACGAGGCACGTCCACAAACACACCGTGACAACTCACGAGGCACGTCCACAAACACACCGTGACAACTCACGAGGCACGTTCACAAACACACCGTGACAACTCACGAGGCACGTCCACAAACACACCATGACAACTCACGAGGCACGTCCACAAACACACCTTGACAACTCACGAGGCACGTCCACAAACACACCGTGACAACTCACGAGGCACGTCCACAAACACACCGTGACAACTCACGAGGCACGTCCACAAACACACCGTGACAACTCACGAGGCACGTCCACAAACACACCGTGACAACTGGCGAGGCACGTTCACAAACACACCGTGACAACTCACGAGGCACGTTCACAAACACACCGTGACAACTGGCGAGGCACGTTCACAAACACACCGTGACAACTCACGAGGCACGTCCACAAACACACCGTGACAACTCACGAGGCACGTCCACAAACACACCGTGACAACTCACGAGGCACGTCCACAAACACACTGTGACAACTGGCGAGGCACGTTCACAAACACACCGTGACAACTCACGAGGCACGTCCACAAACACACCGTGACAACTGGCAAGGCATGTTCACAAACACACCGTGACAACCGGCGAGGCACGTCCACAAACACACCGTGACAACTCACGAGGCACATCCACAAACACACCGTGACAACTCACGAGGCACATCCACAAACACACCGTGACAACTCACGAGGCACGTCCACAAACACACCGTGACAACTCACGAGGCACGTCCACAAACACACCGTGACAACTGGCGAGGCACATTCACAAACACACCGTGACAACTCACGAGGCACGTCCACAAACACATCGTGACAACTCACGAGGCACGTCCACAAACACACCGTGACAACTCACGAGGCACGTCCACAAACACACCGTGACAACTGGCGAGGCACGACCACAAACACACCGTGACAACTGGCGAGGCACGTTCACAAACACACCGTGACAACTCACGAGGCACGTTCAAAAACACACCGTGACAACTCACGAGGCACGTCCACAAACACACCGTGACAACTCACGAGGCACGTCCACAAACACACCGTGACAACTGGCGAGGCACGTTCACAAACACACCGTGACAACTCACGAGGCACGTTCACAAACACACCGTGACAACTCACGAGGCACGTCCACAAACACACCGTGACAACTGGCGAGGCACGTTCACAAACACACCGTGACAACTCACGAGGCACGTCCACAAACACACCGTGACAACTCACGAGGCACGTTCACAAACACACCGTGACAACTCACGAGGCACGTTCACAAACACACCGTGACAACTCACGAGGCACGTCCACAAACACACCGTGACAACTCACGAGGCACATCCACAAACACACCTTGACAACTCACGAGGCACGTCCACAAACACACCGTGACAACTCACGAGGCACGTCCACAAACACACCGTGACAACTCACGAGGCACGTCCACAAACACACCGTGACAACTCACGAGGCACGTCCACAAACACACCGTGACAACTGGCGAGGCACGTCCACAAACACACCGTGACAACTCACGAGGCACGTTCACAAACACACCGTGACAACTGGCGAGGCACGTTCACAAACACACCGTGACAACTCACGAGGCACGTCCACAAACACACCGTGACAACTCACGAGGCACGTCCACAAACACACCGTGACAACTCACGAGGCACGTCCACAAACACACCGTGACAACTCACGAGGCACGTCCACAAACACACCGTGACAACTCACGAGGCACGTCCACAAACACACCGTGACAACTGGCGAGGCACGTTCACAAACACACCGTGACAACTCACGAGGCACGTCCACAAACACACTGTGACAACTGGCGAGGCACGTTCACAAACACACCGTGACAACTCACGAGGCACGTCCACAAACACACCGTGACAACTGGCAAGGCATGTTCACAAACACACCGTGACAACTGGCGAGGCACGTCCACAAACACACCGTGACAACTCACGAGGCACGTCCACAAACACACCGTGACAACTCACGAGGCACGTCCACAAACACACCGTGACAACTCACGAGGCACGTCCACAAACACACCGTGACAACTCACGAGGCACGTCCACAAACACACCGTGACAACTCACGAGGCACGTCCACAAACACACCGTGACAACTCACGAGGCACGTCCACAAACACACCGTGACAACTCACGAGGCACGTCCACAAACACACCGTGACAACTCACGAGGCACGTCCACAAACACACCGTGACAACTCACGAGGCACGTCCACAAACACACCGTGACAACTCACGAGGCACGTCCACAAACACACCGTGACAACTGGCGAGGCACGTTCACAAACACACTGACAACTCACGAGGCACGTCCACAAACACACCGTGACAACTGGCGAGGCACGTCCACAAACACACCGTGATAACTGGCGAGGCACGTTCACAAACACACCGTGACAACTGGCGAGGCACGTTCACAAACACACCGTGACAACTGGCGAGGCACGTCCACAAACACACCGTGACAACTCACGAGGCACGTTCACAAACACACCGTGACAACTCACGAGGCACGTTAACAAACACACCGTGACAACTCACGAGGCACGTCCACAAACACACCGTGACAACTGGCGAGGCACGTTCACAAACACACCGTGACAACTGGCGAGGCACGTCCACAAACACACCGTGACAACTCAAGAGGCACGTTCACAAACACACCGTGACAACTGGCGAGGCACGTCCACAAACACACCGTGACAACTGGCGAGGCACGTTCACAAACACACCGTGACAACTCACGAGGCACGTCCACAAACACACCGTGACAACTGGCGAGGCACGTCCACAAACACACCGTGACAACTGGCGAGGCACATTCACAAACACACCGTGACAACTCACGAGGCACGTCCACAAACACACCGTGACAACTGGCGAGGCACGTCCACAAACACACCGTGACAACTCACGACGCACGTTCACAAACACACCGTGACAACTCAAGAGGCACGTCCACAAACACACCGTGACAACTCACGAGGCACGTCCACAAACACACCGTGACAACTCACGAGGCACGTCCACAAACACACCGTGACAACTGGCGAGGCACGACCACAAACACACCGTGACAACTGGCGAGGCACGTTCACAAACACACCGTGACAACTCACGAGGCACGTCCACAAACACACCGTGACAACTCACGAGGCACGTTCACAAACACACCGTGACAACTCACGAGGCACGTTCACAAACACACCGTGACAACTCACGAGGCACGTCCACAAACACACCGTGACAACTCACGAGGCACGTCCACAAACACACCTTGACAACTCACGAGGCACGTCCACAAACACACCGTGACAACTCACGAGGCACGTCCACAAACACACCGTGACAACTCACGAGGCACGTCCACAAACACACCGTGACAACTCACGAGGCACGTCCACAAACACACCGTGACAACTGGCGAGGCACGTCCACAAACACACCGTGACAACTCACGAGGCACGTTCACAAACACACCGTGACAACTGGCGAGGCACGTTCACCAACACACCGTGACAACTCACGAGGCACGTCCACAAACACACCGTGACAACTCACGAGGCACGTCCACAAACACACCGTGACAACTCACGAGGCACGTCCACAAACACACCGTGACAACTCACGAGGCACGTCCACAAACACACCGTGACAACTCACGAGGCACGTCCACAAACACACCGTGACAACTGGCGAGGCACGTTCACAAACACACCGTGACAACTCACGAGGCACGTCCACAAACACACTGACAACTGGCGAGGCACGTTCACAAACACACCGTGACAACTCACGAGGCACGTCCACAAACACACCGTGACAACTGGCAAGGCATGTTCACAAACACACCGTGACAACTGGCGCGGCACGTCCACAAACACACCGTGACAACTCACGAGGCACATCCACAAACACACCGTGACAACTCACGAGGCACGTCCACAAACACACCGTGACAACTCACGAGGCACGTCCACAAACACACCGTGACAACTCACGAGGCACGTCCACAAACACACCGTGACAACTCACGAGGCACGTCCACAAACACACCGTGACAACTCACGAGGCACGTCCACAAACACACCGTGACAACTCACGAGGCACGTCCACAAACACACCGTGACAACTCACGAGGCACGTCCACAAACACACCGTGACAACTCACGAGGCACGTCCACAAACACACCGTGACAACTGGCGAGGCACGTTCACAAACACACTGACAACTCACGAGGCACGTCCACAAACACACCGTGACAACTGGCGAGGCACGTCCACAAACACACCGTGATAACTGGCGAGGCACGTTCACAAACACACCGTGACAACTGGCGAGGCACGTCCACAAACACACCGTGACAACTCACGAGGCACGTTCACAAACACACCGTGACAACTCACGAGGCACGTTCACAAACACACCGTGACAACTCACGAGGCACGTCCACAAACACACCGTGACAACTGGCGAGGCACGTTCACAAACACACCGTGACAACTGGCGAGGCACGTCCACAAACACACCGTGACAACTCAAGAGGCACGTTCACAAACACACCGTGACAACTGGCGAGGCACGTCCACAAACACACCGTGACAACTGGCGAGGCACGTTCACAAACACACCGTGACAACTCACGAGGCACGTCCACAAACACACCGTGACAACTGGCGAGGCACGTCCACAAACACACCGTGACAACTGGCGAGGCACATTCACAAACACACCGTGACAACTCACGAGGCACGTCCACAAACACACCGTGACAACTGGCGAGGCATGTTCACAAACACACCGTGACAACTCACGAGGCACGTTCACAAACACACCGTGACAACTCACGAGGCACGTCCACAAACACACCGTGACAACTGGCGAGGCACGTCCACAAACACACTGACAACTCACGAGGCACGTCCACAAACACACCGTGACAACTGGCGAGGCACGTCCACAAACACACCGTGTCAACTCACGAGGCACATCCACAAACACACCGTGACAACTGGCGAGGCACGTTCACAAACACACCGTGACAACTCACGAGGCACGTTCACAAACACACCGTGACAACTGGCGAGGCACGTCCACAAACACACCGTGACAACTCACGAGGCACGTCCACAATCACACCGTGACAACTCACGAGGCACGTTCACAAACACACTGACAACTGGCGAGGCACGTCCACAAACACACCGTGACAACTCACGAGGCACGTTCACAAACACACTGACAACTCACGAGGCACGTTCACAAACACACCGTGACAACTGGCGAGGCACGTTCACAAACACACCGTGACAACTGGCGAGGCACGTTCACAAACACACCGTGACAACTCACAAGGCACGTCCACAAACACACCGTGACAACTCACGAGGCACGTTCACAAACACACCGTGACAACTGGCGAGGCACGTTCACAAACACACCGTGACAACTGGCGAAGCACGTTCACAAACACACCGTGACAACTCACGAGGCACGTTCACAAATACACCGTGACAACTCACGAGGCACGTTCACAAACACACCGTGACAACTCACGAGGCACGTTCACAAACACACCGTGACAACTCACGAGGCCCGTCCACAAACACACCGTGACAACTCACGAGGCACGTCCACAAACACACTGACAACTCACGAGGCACGTTCACAAACACACCGTGACAACTGGCGAGGCACGTCCACAAACACACTGACAACTCACGAGGCACGTTCTCAAACACACCGTGACAACTCACGAGGCACGTTCACAAACACACCGTGACAACTGGCGAGGCACGTTCACAAACACACCGTGACAACTCACGAGGCACGTTCACAAACACACCGTGACAACTGGCGAGGCACGTTCACAAACACACCGTGACAACTGGCGAGGCACGTTCACAAACACACCGTGACAACTGGCGAGGCACGTTCACAAACACACCGTGACAACTCACGAGGCACGTCCACAAACACACCGTGACAACTCACGAGGCACGTCCACAAACACACCGTGACAACTCACGAGGCACGTCCACAAACACACCGTGACAACTCACGAGGCACGTCCACAAACACACCGTGACAACTCACGAGGCACGTCCACAAACACACCGTGACAACTCACGAGGCACGTCCACAAACACACCGTGACAACTCACGAGGCACGTCCACAAACACACCGTGACAACTCACGAGGCACGTCCACAAACACACCGTGACAACTCACGAGGCACGTCCACAAACACACCCTGACAACTCACGAGGCACGTCCACAAACACACCCTGACAACTCACGAGGCACGTCCACAAACACACCGTGACAACTCACGAGGCACGTCCACAAACACACCGTGACAACTCACGAGGCACGTCCACAAACACACCGTGACAACTGGCGAGGCACGTTCACAAACACACCGTGACAACTGGCGAGGCACGTCCACAAACACACCGTGACAACTCAAGAGGCACGTTCACAAACACACCGTGACAACTGGCGAGGCACGTCCACAAACACACCGTGACAACTGGCGAGGCACGTTCACAAACACACCGTGACAACTCACGAGGCACGTCCACAAACACACCGTGACAACTGGCGAGGCACGTCCACAAACACACCGTGACAACTGGCGAGGCACATTCACAAACACACCGTGACAACTCACGAGGCACGTCCACAAACACACCGTGACAACTGGCGAGGCATGTTCACAAACACACCGTGACAACTCACGAGGCACGTTCACAAACACACCGTGACAACTCACGAGGCACGTCCACAAACACACCGTGACAACTGGCGAGGCACGTCCACAAACACACTGACAACTCACGAGGCACGTCCACAAACACACCGTGACAACTGGCGAGGCACGTCCACAAACACACCGTGACAACTCACGAGGCACATCCACAAACACACCGTGACAACTGGCGAGGCACGTTCACAAACACACCGTGACAACTCACGAGGCACGTTCACAAACACACCGTGACAACTGGCGAGGCACGTCCACAAACACACCGTGACAACTCACGAGGCACGTCCACAATCACACCGTGACAACTCACGAGGCACGTTCACAAACACACTGACAACTGGCGAGGCACGTCCACAAACACACCGTGACAACTCACGAGGCACGTTCACAAACACACTGACAACTCACGAGGCACGTTCACAAACACACCGTGACAACTGGCGAGGCACGTTCACAAACACACCGTGACAACTGGCGAGGCACGTTCACAAACACACCGTGACAACTCACAAGGCACGTCCACAAACACACCGTGACAACTCACGAGGCACGTTCACAAACACACCGTGACAACTGGCGAGGCACGTTCACAAACACACCGTGACAACTGGCGAAGCACGTTCACAAACACACCGTGACAACTCACGAGGCACGTTCACAAATACACCGTGACAACTCACGAGGCACGTTCACAAACACACCGTGACAACTCACGAGGCACGTTCACAAACACACCGTGACAACTCACGAGGCCCGTCCACAAACACACCGTGACAACTCACGAGGCACGTCCACAAACACACTGACAACTCACGAGGCACGTTCACAAACACACCGTGACAACTGGCGAGGCACGTCCACAAACACACTGACAACTCACGAGGCACGTTCTCAAACACACCGTGACAACTCACGAGGCACGTTCACAAACACACCGTGACAACTGGCGAGGCACGTTCACAAACACACCGTGACAACTCACGAGGCACGTTCACAAACACACCGTGACAACTGGCGAGGCACGTTCACAAACACACCGTGACAACTGGCGAGGCACGTTCACAAACACACCGTGACAACTGGCGAGGCACGATCACAAACACACCGTGACAACTGGCGAGGCACGTTCACAAACACACCGTGACAACTCACGAGGCACGTCCACAAACACACCGTGACAACTCACGAGGCACGTCCACAAACACACCGTGACAACTCACGAGGCACGTCCACAAACACACCGTGACAACTCACGAGGCACGTCCACAAACACACCGTGACAACTCACGAGGCACGTCCACAAACACACCGTGACAACTCACGAGGCACGTCCACAAACACACCGTGACAACTCACGAGGCACGTCCACAAACACACCGTGACAACTCACGAGGCACGTCCACAAACACACCGTGACAACTCACGAGGCACGTCCACAAACACACCGTGACAACTCACGAGGCACGTCCACAAACACACCCTGACAACTCACGAGGCACGTCCACAAACACACCGTGACAACTCACGAGGCACGTCCACAAACACACCGTGACAACTCACGAGGCACGTCCACAAACACACCGTGACAACTCACGAGGCACGTCCACAAACACACCGTGACAACTCACGAGGCACGTCCACAAACACACCGTGACAACTCACGAGGCACGTCACAAACACACCGTGACAACTGGCGAGCACGTTCACAAACACACCGTGACAACTGGCGAGGCACGTTCACAAACACACTGACAACTCACGAGGCACGTCCACAAACACACCGTGACAACTGGCGAGGCACGTCCACAAACACACCGTGATAACTGGCGAGGCACGTTCACAAACACACCGTGACAACTCACGAGGCACGTCCACAAACACACCGTGACAACTGGCGAGGCACGTCCACAAACACACCGTGACAACTCACGAGGCACGTCCACAAACACACCGTGACAACTGGCGAGGCACGTTCACAAACACACCGTGACAACTCACGAGGCACGTTCACAAACACACCGTGACAACTGGCGAGGCACGTCCACAAACACACCGTGACAACTCACGAGGCACGTCCACAATCACACCGTGACAACTCACGAGGCACGTTCACAAACACACTGACAACTGGCGAGGCACGTCCACAAACACACCGTGACAACTCACGAGGCACGTTCACAAACACACTGACAACTCACGAGGCACGTTCACAAACACACCGTGACAACTCACGAGGCACGTTCACAAACACACCGTGACAATTGGCGAGGCACGTTCACAAACACACCGTGACAACTGGCGAGGCACGTTCACAAACACACCGTGACAACTCACGAGGCACGTCCACAAAAACACACCGTGACAACTCACGAGGCACGTCCACAAACACACCGTGACAACTGGCGAGGCACGTCCACAAACACACCGTGACAACTGCGAGGCACGTTCACAAACACACCGTGACAACTGCGAGGCACGTCCACAAACACACCGTGACAACTCACGAGGCACGTCCACAAACACACCGTGACAACTCACGAGGCACGTTCACAAACACACCGTGACAACTCACGAGGCACGTCCACAAACACACCGTGACAACTGGCGAGGCACGTTCACAAACACACCGTGACAACTGGCGAGGCACGTCCACAAACACACCGTGACAACTCAAGAGGCACGTTCACAAACACACCGTGACAACTGGCGAGGCACGTCCACAAACACACCGTGACAACTGGCGAGGCACGTTCACAAACACACCGTGACAACTCACGAGGCACGTCCACAAACACACCGTGACAACTGGCGAGGCACGTCCACAAACACACCGTGACAACTGGCGAGGCACATTCACAAACACACCGTGACAACTCACGAGGCACGTCCACAAACACACCGTGACAACTGGCGAGGCATGTTCACAAACACACCGTGACAACTCACGAGGCACGTTCACAAACACACCGTGACAACTCACGAGGCACGTCCACAAACACACCGTGACAACTGGCGAGGCACGTCCACAAACACACTGACAACTCACGAGGCACGTCCACAAACACACCGTGACAACTGGCGAGGCACGTCCACAAACACACCGTGACAACTCACGAGGCACATCCACAAACACACCGTGACAACTGGCGAGGCACGTTCACAAACACACCGTGACAACTCACGAGGCACGTTCACAAACACACCGTGACAACTGGCGAGGCACGTCCACAAACACACCGTGACAACTCACGAGGCACGTCCACAATCACACCGTGACAACTCACGAGGCACGTTCACAAACACACTGACAACTGGCGAGGCACGTCCACAAACACACCGTGACAACTCACGAGGCACGTTCACAAACACACTGACAACTCACGAGGCACGTTCACAAACACACCGTGACAACTGGCGAGGCACGTTCACAAACACACCGTGACAACTGGCGAGGCACGTTCACAAACACACCGTGACAACTCACAAGGCACGTCCACAAACACACCGTGACAACTCACGAGGCACGTTCACAAACACACCGTGACAACTGGCGAGGCACGTTCACAAACACACCGTGACAACTGGCGAAGCACGTTCACAAACACACCGTGACAACTCACGAGGCACGTTCACAAATACACCGTGACAACTCACGAGGCACGTTCACAAACACACCGTGACAACTCACGAGGCACGTTCACAAACACACCGTGACAACTCACGAGGCACGTTCACAAACACACCGTGACAACTCACGAGGCCCGTCCACAAACACACCGTGACAACTCACGAGGCACGTCCACAAACACACTGACAACTCACGAGGCACGTTCACAAACACACCGTGACAAATGGCGAGGCACGTCCACAAACACACTGACAACTCACGAGGCACGTTCTCAAACACACCGTGACAACTCACGAGGCACGTTCACAAACACACCGTGACAACTGGCGAGGCACGTTCATAAACACACCGTGACAACTCACGAGGCACGTTCACAAACACACCGTGACAACTGGCGAGGCACGTTCACAAACACACCGTGACAACTGGCGAGGCACGTTCACAAACACACCGTGACAACTGGCGAGGCACGTTCACAAACACACCGTGACAACTGGCGAGGCACGTTCACAAACACACCGTGACAACTGGCGAGGCACGTTCACAAACACACCGTGACAACTCACGAGGCACGTCCACAAACACACCGTGACAACTCACGAGGCACGTCCACAAACACACCGTGACAACTCACGAGGCACGTCCACAAACACACCGTGACAACTCACGAGGCACGTCCACAAACACACCGTGACAACTCACGAGGCACGTCCACAAACACACCGTGACAACTCACGAGGCACGTCCACAAACACACCGTGACAACTCACGAGGCACGTCCACAAACACACCGTGACAACTCACGAGGCACGTCCACAAACACACCGTGACAACTCACGAGGCACGTCCACAAACACACCCTGACAACTCACGAGGCACGTCCACAAACACACCGTGACAACTCACGAGGCACGTCCACAAACACACCGTGACAACTCACGAGGCACGTCCACAAACACACCGTGACAACTCACGAGGCACGTCCACAAACACACCGTGACAACTCACGAGGCACGTCCACAAACACACCGTGACAACTCACGAGGCACGTCCACAAACACACCGTGACAACTGGCGAGCACGTTCACAAACACACCGTGACAACTGGCGAGGCACGTTCACAAACACACTGACAACTCACGAGGCACGTCCACAAACACACCGTGACAACTGGCGAGGCACGTCCACAAACACACCGTGATAACTGGCGAGGCACGTTCACAAACACACCGTGACAACTCACGAGGCACGTCCACAAACACACCGTGACAACTGGCGAGGCACGTCCACAAACACACCGTGACAACTCACGAGGCACGTCCACAAACACACCGTGACAACTGGCGAGGCACGTTCACAAACACACCGTGACAACTCACGAGGCACGTTCACAAACACACCGTGACAACTGGCGAGGCACGTCCACAAACACACCGTGACAACTCACGAGGCACGTCCACAATCACACCGTGACAACTCACGAGGCACGTTCACAAACACACTGACAACTGGCGAGGCACGTCCACAAACACACCGTGACAACTCACGAGGCACGTTCACAAACACACTGACAACTCACGAGGCACGTTCACAAACACACCGTGACAACTCACGAGGCACGTTCACAAACACACCGTGACAATTGGCGAGGCACGTTCACAAACACACCGTGACAACTGGCGAGGCACGTTCACAAACACACCGTGACAACTCACGAGGCACGTCCACAAACACACCGTGACAACTCACGAGGCACGTTCACAAACACACCGTGACAACTGGCGAGGCACGTTCACAAACACACCGTGACAACTGGCGAAGCACGTTCACAAACACACCGTGACAACTGGCGAGGCACGTTCACAAACACACCGTGACAACTGGCGAGGCACGTTCACAAACACACCGTGACAACTCACGAGGCACGTCCACAAACACACCGTGACAACTCACGAGGCACGTTCACAAACACACCGTGACAACTCACGAGGCATGTTCACAAACACACCGTGACAACTGGCGAGGCACGTTCACAAACACACCGTGACAACTCACGAGGCACGTTCACAAACACACCGTGACAACTCACGAGGCACGTTCACAAACACACCGTGACAACTGGCGAGGCACGTTCACAAACACACCGTGACAACTGGCGAGGCACGTTCACAAACACACCGTGACAACTCACGAGGCACGTCCACAAACACACCGTGACAACTCACGAGGCACGTCCACAAACACACCGTGACAACTCACGAGGCACGTCCACAAACACACCGTGACAACTCACGAGGCACGTCCACAAACACACCGTGACAACTCACGAGGCACGTCCACAAACACACCGTGACAACTCACGAGGCACTTCCACAAACACACCGTGACAACTCACGAGGCACGTCCACAAACACACCGTGACAACTCACGAGGCACGTCCACAAACACACCGTGACAACTCACGAGGCACGTCCACAAACACACCGTGACAACTCACGAGGCACGTTCACAAACACACCGTGACAACTCACGAGGCACGTCCACAAACACACCGTGACAACTGGCGAGGCACGTTCACAAACACACCGTGACAACTGACGAGGCACGTTCACAAACACACTGACAACTCACGAGGCACGTCCACAAACACACCGTGACAACTGGCGAGGCACGTCCACAAACACACCGTGATAACTGGCGAGGCACGTTCACAAACACACCGTGACAACTCACGAGGCACGTCCACAAACACACCGTGACAACTGGCGAGGCACGTCCACAAACACACTGAGAACTCACGAGGCACGTCCACAAACACACCGTGACAACTGGCGAGGCACGTCCACAAACACACCGTGACAACTCACGAGGCACGTCCACAAACACACCGTGACAACTGGCGAGGCACGTTCACAAACACACCGTGACAACTCACGAGGCACGTTCACAAACACACCGTGACAACTGGCGAGGCACGTCCACAAACACACCGTGACAACTGGCGAGGCACGTCCACAAACACACCGTGACAACTCACGAGGCACGTTCACAAACACACTGACAACTCACGAGGCACGTTCACAAACACACCGTGACAACTCACGAGGCACGTTCACAAACACACCGTGACAACTGGCGAGGCACGTTCACAAAGACACCGTGACAACTGGCGAGGCACGTTCACAAACACACCGTGACAACTCACAAGGCACGTTCACAAACACACCGTGACAACTCACGAGGCACGTTCACAAACACACCGTGACAACTCACGAGGCACGTTCACAAACACACCGTGACAACTGGCGAGGCACGTTCACAAACACACCGTGACAACTGGCGAGGCACGTTCACAAACACACCGTGACAACTCACGAGGCACGTCCACAAACACACCGTGACAACTCACGAGGCACGTCCACAAACACACCGTGACAACTCACGAGGCACGTCCACAAACACACCGTGACAACTCACGAGGCACGTCCACAAACACACCGTGACAACTCACGAGGCACGTCCACAAACACACCGTGACAACTCACGAGGCACGTCCACAAACACACCGTGACAACTCACGAGGCACGTCCACAAACACACCGTGACAACTCACGAGGCACGTCCACAAACACACCGTGACAACTCACGAGGCACGTCCACAAACACACCGTGACAACTCACGAGGCACGTCCACAAACACACCGTGACAACTCACGAGGCACGTCCACAAACACACCGTGACAACTGGCGAGGCACGTTCACAAACACACCGTGACAACTGGCGAGGCACGTTCACAAACACACTGACAACTCACGAGGCACGTCCTCAAACACACCGTGACAACTGGCGAGGCACGTCCACAAACACACCGTGATAACTGGCGAGGCACGTTCACAAACACACCGTGACAACTCACGAGGCACGTCCACAAACACACCGTGACAACTCACGAGGCACGTTCACAAACACACCGTGACAACTCACGAGGCACGTCCACAAACACACCGTGACAACTCACGAGGCACGTCCACAAACACACTGACAACTCACGAGGCACGTTCACAAACACACTGACAACTCACGAGGCACGTCCACAAACACACCGTGACAACTGGCGAGGCACGTCCACAAACACACTGACAACTCACGAGGCACGTTCACAAACACACCGTGACAACTCACGAGGCACGTTCACAAACACACCGTGACAACTGGTGAGGCACGTTCACAAACACACCGTGACAACTCACGAGGCACGTTCACAAACACACCGTGACAACTCACGAGGCACGTTCACAAACACACCGTGACAACTGGTGAGGCACGTTCACAAACACACCGTGACAACTGGCGAGGCACGTTCACAAACACACCGTGACAACTGGCGAGGCACGTTCACAAACACACCGTGACAACTGGCGAGGCACGTTCACAAACACACCGTGACAACTCGCGAGGCACGTCCACAAACACACCGTGACAAC
This sequence comes from Heptranchias perlo, assembly GCF_035084215.1. Taxonomy (NCBI): domain Eukaryota; kingdom Metazoa; phylum Chordata; class Chondrichthyes; order Hexanchiformes; family Hexanchidae; genus Heptranchias; species Heptranchias perlo. The sequence goes on along the minus strand of NC_090336.1, from coordinate 48,466 downwards.
TCGCGAGGCACGTCCACAAACACACTGACAACTCACGAGGCACGTTCACAAACACACTGACAACTCACGAGGCACGTCCACAAACACACCGTGACAACTCACGAGGCACGTCCACAAACACACCCTGACAACTCACGAGGCACGTCCACAAACACACCGTGACAACTCACGAGGCACGTCCACAAACACACCGTGACAACTCACGAGGCACGTCCACAAACACACCGTGACAACTCACGAGGCACGTCCACAAACACACCGTGACAACTCACGAGGCACGTCCACAAACACACCGTGACAACTCACGAGGCACGTCCACAAACACACCGTGACAACTGGCGAGCACGTTCACAAACACACCGTGACAACTGGCGAGGCACGTTCACAAACACACTGACAACTCACGAGGCACGTCCACAAACACACCGTGACAACTGGCGAGGCACGTCCACAAACACACCGTGATAACTGGCGAGGCACGTTCACAAACACACCGTGACAACTCACGAGGCACGTCCACAAACACACCGTGACAACTGGCGAGGCACGTCCACAAACACACCGTGACAACTCACGAGGCACGTCCACAAACACACCGTGACAACTGGCGAGGCACGTTCACAAACACACCGTGACAACTCACGAGGCACGTTCACAAACACACCGTGACAACTGGCGAGGCACGTCCACAAACACACCGTGACAACTCACGAGGCACGTCCACAATCACACCGTGACAACTCACGAGGCACGTTCACAAACACACTGACAACTGGCGAGGCACGTCCACAAACACACCGTGACAACTCACGAGGCACGTTCACAAACACACTGACAACTCACGAGGCACGTTCACAAACACACCGTGACAACTCACGAGGCACGTTCACAAACACACCGTGACAATTGGCGAGGCACGTTCACAAACACACCGTGACAACTGGCGAGGCACGTTCACAAACACACCGTGACAACTCACGAGGCACGTCCACAAACACACCGTGACAACTCACGAGGCACGTTCACAAACACACCGTGACAACTGGCGAGGCACTTTCACAAACACACCGTGACAACTGGCGAAGCACGTTCACAAACACACCGTGACAACTGGCGAGGCACGTTCACAAACACACCGTGACAACTGGCGAGGCACGTTCACAAACACACCGTGACAACTCACGAGGCACGTCCACAAACACACCGTGACAACTCACGAGGCACGTTCACAAACACACCGTGACAACTCACGAGGCATGTTCACAAACACACCGTGACAACTGGCGAGGCACGTTCACAAACACACCGTGACAACTCACGAGGCACGTTCACAAACACACCGTGACAACTCACGAGGCACGTTCACAAACACACCGTGACAACTGGCGAGGCACGTTCACAAACACACCGTGACAACTGGCGAGGCACGTTCACAAACACACCGTGACAACTCACGAGGCACGTCCACAAACACACCGTGACAACTCACGAGGCACGTCCACAAACACACCGTGACAACTCACGAGGCACGTCCACAAACACACCGTGACAACTCACGAGGCACGTCCACAAACACACCGTGACAACTCACGAGGCACGTCCACAAACACACCGTGACAACTCACGAGGCACTTCCACAAACACACCGTGACAACTCACGAGGCACGTCCACAAACACACCGTGACAACTCACGAGGCACGTCCACAAACACACCGTGACAACTCACGAGGCACGTCCACAAACACACCGTGACAACTCACGAGGCACGTTCACAAACACACCGTGACAACTCACGAGGCACGTCCACAAACACACCGTGACAACTGGCGAGGCACGTTCACAAACACACCGTGACAACTGACGAGGCACGTTCACAAACACACTGACAACTCACGAGGCACGTCCACAAACACACCGTGACAACTGGCGAGGCACGTCCACAAACACACCGTGATAACTGGCGAGGCACGTTCACAAACACACCGTGACAACTCACGAGGCACGTCCACAAACACACCGTGACAACTGGCGAGGCACGTCCACAAACACACTGAGAACTCACGAGGCACGTCCACAAACACACCGTGACAACTGGCGAGGCACGTCCACAAACACACCGTGACAACTCACGAGGCACGTCCACAAACACACCGTGACAACTGGCGAGGCACGTTCACAAACACACCGTGACAACTCACGAGGCACGTTCACAAACACACCGTGACAACTGGCGAGGCACGTCCACAAACACACCGTGACAACTGGCGAGGCACGTCCACAAACACACCGTGACAACTCACGAGGCACGTTCACAAACACACTGACAACTCACGAGGCACGTTCACAAACACACCGTGACAACTCACGAGGCACGTTCACAAACACACCGTGACAACTGGCGAGGCACGTTCACAAAGACACCGTGACAACTGGCGAGGCACGTTCACAAACACACCGTGACAACTCACAAGGCACGTTCACAAACACACCGTGACAACTCACGAGGCACGTTCACAAACACACCGTGACAACTCACGAGGCACGTTCACAAACACACCGTGACAACTGGCGAGGCACGTTCACAAACACACCGTGACAACTGGCGAGGCACGTTCACAAACACACCGTGACAACTCACGAGGCACGTCCACAAACACACCGTGACAACTCACGAGGCACGTCCACAAACACACCGTGACAACTCACGAGGCACGTCCACAAACACACCGTGACAACTCACGAGGCACGTCCACAAACACACCGTGACAACTCACGAGGCACGTCCACAAACACACCGTGACAACTCACGAGGCACGTCCACAAACACACCGTGACAACTCACGAGGCACGTCCACAAACACACCGTGACAACTCACGAGGCACGTCCACAAACACACCGTGACAACTCACGAGGCACGTCCACAAACACACCGTGACAACTCACGAGGCACGTCCACAAACACACCGTGACAACTCACGAGGCACGTCCACAAACACACCGTGACAACTCACGAGGCACGTCCACAAACACACCGTGACAACTCACGAGGCACGTCCACAAACACACCGTGACAACTGGCGAGGCACGTTCACAAACACACCGTGACAACTGGCGAGGCACGTTCACAAACACACTGACAACTCACGAGGCACGTCCTCAAACACACCGTGACAACTGGCGAGGCACGTCCACAAACACACCGTGATAACTGGCGAGGCACGTTCACAAACACACCGTGACAACTCACGAGGCACGTCCACAAACACACCGTGACAACTCACGAGGCACGTTCACAAACACACCGTGACAACTCACGAGGCACGTCCACAAACACACCGTGACAACTCACGAGGCACGTCCACAAACACACTGACAACTCACGAGGCACGTTCACAAACACACTGACAACTCACGAGGCACGTCCACAAACACACCGTGACAACTGGCGAGGCACGTCCACAAACACACTGACAACTCACGAGGCACGTTCACAAACACACCGTGACAACTCACGAGGCACGTTCACAAACACACCGTGACAACTGGTGAGGCACGTTCACAAACACACCGTGACAACTCACGAGGCACGTTCACAAACACACCGTGACAACTCACGAGGCACGTTCACAAACACACCGTGACAACTGGTGAGGCACGTTCACAAACACACCGTGACAACTGGCGAGGCACGTTCACAAACACACCGTGACAACTGGCGAGGCACGTTCACAAACACACCGTGACAACTGGCGAGGCACGTTCACAAACACACCGTGACAACTCGCGAGGCACGTCCACAAACACACCGTGACAACTCACGAGGCACGTCCACAAACACACCGTGACAACTGGCGAGGCACGTCCACAAACACACCGTGACAACTCACGAGGCACGTTCACAAACACACCGTGACAACTCACGAGGCACGTTCACAAACACACCGTGACAACTCACGAGGCACGTCCACAAACACACCGTGACAACTGGCGAGGCACGTTCACAAACACACCGTGACAACTCACGAGGCACGTCCACAAACACACCGTGACAACTGGCGAGGCACGTTCACAAACACACCGTGACAACTGGCGAGGCACGTCCACAAACACACCGTGACAACTCACGAGGCACGTTCACAAACACACCGTGACAACTGGCGAGGCACGTCCACAAACACACCATGACAACTCACGAGGCACGTCCACAAACACACCGTGACAACTGGCGAGGCACGTCCACAAACACACCGTGACAACTGGCGAGGCACATTCACAAACACACCATGACAACTCACGAGGCACGTCCACAAACACACCGTGACAACTGGCGAGGCACGTTCACAAACACACCGTGACAACTCACGAGGCACGTTCACAAACACACCGTGACAACTCACGAGGCACGTTCACAAACACACCGTGACAACTCACGAGGCACGTCCACAAACACACCGTGACAACTGGCGAGGCACGTTCACAAACACACCGTGACAACTGGCGAGGCACGTTCACAAACACACCGTGACAACTGGCGAGGCACGTTTACAAACACACCGTGACAACTCACGAGGCACGTCCACAAACACACCGTGACAACTGGCGAGGCACGTCCACAAACACACCGTGACAACTCACGAGGCACGTCCACAAACACACCGTGACAACTGGCGAGGCACGTTCACAAACACACCGTGACAACTCACGAGGCACGTTCACAAACACACCGTGACAACTGGCGAGGCACGTCCACAAACACACCGTGACAACTCACGAGGCACGTCCACAAACACACCGTGACAACTCACGAGGCACGTTCACAAACACACTGAAAACTGGCGAGGCACGTCCACAAACACACCGTGACAACTCACGAGGCACGTTCACAAACACACTGACAACTCACGAGGCACGTTCACAAACACACCGTGACAACTCACGAGGCACGTTCACAAACACACCGTGACAACTGGCGAGGCACGTTCACAAACACACCGTGACAACTGGCGAGGCACGTTCACAAACACACCGTGACAACTCACGAGGCACGTCCACAAACACACCGTGACAACTCACGAGGCACGTTCACAAACACAGCGTGACAACTCACGAGGCACGTTCACAAACACACCGTGACAACTGGCCAGGCACGTTCACAAACACACCGTGACAACTGGCGAAGCACGTTCACAAACACACCGTGACAACTCACGAGGCACGTTCACAAATACACCGTGACAACTCACGAGGCACGTTCACAAACACACCGTGACAACTGGCGAGGCACGTTCACAAACACACCGTGACAACTGGCGAGGCACGTTCACAAACACACCGTGACAACTCACGAGGCACGTCCACAAACACACCGTGACAACTCACGAGGCACGTTCACAAACACACCGTGACAACTCACGAGGCACGTTCACAAACACACCGTGACAACTCACGAGGCACGTCCACAAACACACCGTGACAACTCACGAGGCACGTCCACAAACACACTGACAACTCACGAGGCACGTCCACAAACACGCCGTGACAACTGGCGAGGCACGTCCACAAACACACTGACAACTCACGAGGCACGTTCACAAACACACCGTGACAACTCACGAGGCACGTTCACAAACACACCGTGACAACTGGTGAGGCACGTTCACAAACACACCGTGACAACTCACGAGGCACGTTCACAAACACACCGTGACAACTGGCGAGGCACGTTCACAAACACACCGTGACAACTGGCGAGGCACGTTCACAAACACACCGTGACAACTGGCGAGGCACGTTCACAAACACACCGTGACAACTCACGAGGCACGTCCACAAACACACCGTGACAACTCTCGAGGCACGTCCACAAACACACCGTGACAACTCACGAGGCACGTCCACAAACACACCGTGACAACTCACGAGGCACGTCCACAAACACACCGTGACAACTCACGAGGCACGTCCACAAACACACCGTGACAACTCACGAGGCACGTCCACAAACACACCGTGACAACTCACGAGGCACGTCCACAAACACACCGTGACAACTGGCGAGGCACGTTCACAAACACAGCGTGACAACTCACGAGGCACGTTCACAAACACACCGTGACAACTGGCCAGGCACGTTCACAAACACACCGTGACAACTGGCGAAGCACGTTCACAAACACACCGTGACAACTCACGAGGCACGTTCACAAATACACCGTGACAACTCACGAGGCACGTTCACAAACACACCGTGACAACTGGCGCGGCACGTTCACAAACACACCGTGACAACTGGCGAGGCACGTTCACAAACACACCGTGACAACTCACGAGGCACGTCCACAAACACACCGTGACAACTCACGAGGCACGTTCACAAACACACCGTGACAACTCACGAGGCACGTTCACAAACACACCGTGACAACTCACGAGGCACGTCCACAAACACACCGTGACAACTCACGAGGCACGTCCACAAACACACTGACAACTCACGAGGCACGTCCACAAACACACCGTGACAACTGGCGAGGCACGTCCACAAACACACTGACAACTCACGAGGCACGTTCACAAACACACCGTGACAACTCACGAGGCACGTTCACAAACACACCGTGACAACTGGTGAGGCACGTTCACAAACACACCGTGACAACTCACGAGGCACGTTCACAAACACACCGTGACAACTGGCGAGGCACGTTCACAAACACACCGTGACAACTGGCGAGGCACGTTCACAAACACACCGTGACAACTGGCGAGGCACGTTCACAAACACACCGTGACAACTCACAAGGCACGTCCACAAACACACCGTGACAACTCTCGAGGCACGTCCACAAACACACCGTGACAACTCACGAGGCACGTCCACAAACACACCGTGACAACTCACGAGGCACGTCCACAAACACACCGTGACAACTCACGAGGCACGTCCACAAACACACCGTGACAACTCACGAGGCACGTCCACAAACACACCGTGACAACTCACGAGGCACGTCCACAAACACACCGTGACAACTGGCGAGGCACGTTCACAAACACACCGTGACAACTCACGAGGCACGTCCACAAACACACCGTGACAACTCACGAGGCACGTTCACAAACACACCGTGACAACTCACGAGGCACGTTCACAAACACACCGTGACAACTCACGAGGCACGTCCACAAACACACCGTGACAACTCACGAGGCACGTCCACAAACACACCGTGACAACTCACGAGGCACGTCCACAAACACACCGTGACAACTCACGAGGCACGTCCACAAACACACTGACAACTCACGAGGCACGTTCACAAACACACCGTGACAACTCACGAGGCACGTTCACAAACACACCGTGACAACTCACGAGGCACGTCCACAAACACACCGTGACAACTGGCGAGGCACGTTCACAAACACACCGTGACAACTCACGAGGCACGTCCACAAACACACCGTGACAACTGGCGAGGCACGTTCACAAACACACCGTGACAACTGGCGAGGCACGTCCACAAACACACCGTGACAACTCACGAGGCACGTTCACAAACACACCGTGACAACTGGCGAGGCACGTCCACAAACACACCGTGACAACTGGCGAGGCACGTTCACAAACACACCGTGACAACTCACGAGGCACGTCCACAAACACACCGTGACAACTGGCGAGGCACGTCCACAAACACACCATGACAACTCACGAGGCACGTCCACAAACACACCGTGACAACTGGCGAGGCACGTTCACAAACACACCGTGACAACTCACGAGGCACGTTCACAAACACACCGTGACAACTCACGAGGCACGTTCACAAACACACCGTGACAACTCACGAGGCACGTCCACAAACACACCGTGACAACTGGCGAGGCACGTTCACAAACACACCGTGACAACTGGCGAGGCACGTTCACAAACACACCGTGACAACTGGCGAGGCACGTTTACAAACACACCGTGACAACTCACGAGGCACGTCCACAAACACACCGTGACAACTGGCGAGGCACGTCCACAAACACACCGTGACAACTCACGAGGCACGTCCACAAACACACCGTGACAACTGGCGAGGCACGTTCACAAACACACCGTGACAACTCACGAGGCACGTTCACAAACACACCGTGACAACTGGCGAGGCACGTCCACAAACACACCGTGACAACTCACGAGGCACGTCCACAAACACACCGTGACAACTCACGAGGCACGTTCACAAACACACTGACAACTGGCGAGGCACGTCCACAAACACACCGTGACAACTCACGAGGCACGTTCACAAACACACTGACAACTCACGAGGCACGTTCACAAACACACCGTGACAACTCACGAGGCACGTTCACAAACACACCGTGACAACTGGCGAGGCACGTTCACAAACACACCGTGACAACTCACGAGGCACGTCCACAAACACACCGTGACAACTCTCGAGGCACGTCCACAAACACACCGTGACAACTCACGAGGCACGTCCACAAACACACCGTGACAACTCACGAGGCACGTCCACAAACACACCGTGACAACTCACGAGGCACGTCCACAAACACACCGTGACAACTCACGAGGCACGTCCACAAACACACCGTGACAACTCACGAGGCACGTCCACAAACACACCGTGACAACTGGCGAGGCACGTTCACAAACACAGCGTGACAACTCACGAGGCACGTTCACAAACACACCGTGACAACTGGCCAGGCACGTTCACAAACACACCGTGACAACTGGCGAAGCACGTTCACAAACACACCGTGACAACTCACGAGGCACGTTCACAAATACACCGTGACAACTCACGAGGCACGTTCACAAACACACCGTGACAACTGGCGCGGCACGTTCACAAACACACCGTGACAACTGGCGAGGCACGTTCACAAACACACCGTGACAACTCACGAGGCACGTCCACAAACACACCGTGACAACTCACGAGGCACGTTCACAAACACACCGTGACAACTCACGAGGCACGTTCACAAACACACCGTGACAACTCACGAGGCACGTCCACAAACACACCGTGACAACTCACGAGGCACGTCCACAAACACACTGACAACTCACGAGGCACGTCCACAAACACACCGTGACAACTGGCGAGGCACGTCCACAAACACACTGACAACTCACGAGGCACGTTCACAAACACACCGTGACAACTCACGAGGCACGTTCACAAACACACCGTGACAACTGGTGAGGCACGTTCACAAACACACCGTGACAACTCACGAGGCACGTTCACAAACACACCGTGACAACTGGCGAGGCACGTTCACAAACACACCGTGACAACTGGCGAGGCACGTTCACAAACACACCGTGACAACTGGCGAGGCACGTTCACAAACACACCGTGACAACTCACAAGGCACGTCCACAAACACACCGTGACAACTCTCGAGGCACGTCCACAAACACACCGTGACAACTCACGAGGCACGTCCACAAACACACCGTGACAACTCACGAGGCACGTCCACAAACACACCGTGACAACTCACGAGGCACGTCCACAAACACACCGTGACAACTCACGAGGCACGTCCACAAACACACCGTGACAACTCACGAGGCACGTCCACAAACACACCGTGACAACTGGCGAGGCACGTTCACAAACACACCGTGACAACTCACGAGGCACGTCCACAAACACACCGTGACAACTCACTAGGCACGTTCACAAACACACCGTGACAACTCACGAGGCACGTTCACAAACACACCGTGACAACTCACGAGGCACGTCCACAAACACACCGTGACAACTCACGAGGCACGTCCACAAACACACCGTGACAACTCACGAGGCACGTCCACAAACACACCGTGACAACTCACGAGGCACGTCCACAAACACACTGACAACTCACGAGGCACGTTCACAAACACACTGACAACTCACGAGGCACGTCCACAAACACACCGTGACAACTGGCGAGGCACGTCCACAAACACACTGACAACTCACGAGGCACGTTCACAAACACACCGTGACAACTCACGAGGCACGTTCACAAACACACCGTGACAACTGGTGAGGCACGTTCACAAACACACCGTGACAACTCACGAGGCACGTTCACAAACACACCGTGACAACTCACGAGGCACGTTCACAAACACACCGTGACAACTGGTGAGGCACGTTCACAAACACACCGTGACAACTGGCGAGGCACGTTCACAAACACACCGTGACAACTGGCGAGGCACGTTCACAAACACACCGTGACAACTGGCGAGGCACGTTCACAAACACACCGTGACAACTCGCGAGGCACGTCCACAAACACACCGTGACAACTCACGAGGCACGTCCACAAACACACCGTGACAACTGGCGAGGCACGTCCACAAACACACCGTGACAACTCGCGAGGCACGTCCACAAACACACCGTGACAACTCGCGAGGCACGTCCACAAACACACCGTGACAACTCACGAGGCACGTCCACAAACACACCGTGACAACTCACGAGGCACGTCCACAAACACACCGTGACAACTGGCGAGGCACGTTCACAAACACACTGACAACTCACGAGGCACGTCCACAAACACACCGTGATAACTGGCGAGGCACGTTCACAAACACACCGTGACAACTCACGAGGCACGTCCACAAACACACCGTGACAACTGGCGAGGCACGTTCACAAACACACCGTGACAACTCACGAGGCACGTCCACAAACACACCGTGACAACTGGCGAGGCACGTTCACAAACACACCGTGACAACTCACGAGGCACGTTCACAAACACACCGTGACAACTCACGAGGCACGTTCACAAACACACCGTGACAACTCACGAGGCACGTCCACAAACACACCGTGACAACTGGCGAGGCACGTCCACAAACACACCGTGACAACTGGCGAGGCACGTCCACAAACACACCGTGACAACTCACGAGGCACGTCCACAAACACACCGTGACAACTGGCGAGGCACGTTCACAAACACACCGTGACAACTCACGAGGCACGTCCACAAACACACCGTGACAACTGGCGAGGCACGTTCACAAACACACCGTGACAACTCACGAGGCACGTTCACAAACACACCGTGACAACTCACGAGGCACGTCCACAAACACACCGTGACAACTCACGAGGCACGTCCACAAACACACCGTGACAACTGGCGAGGCATGTCCACAAACACACTGACAACTCACGAGGCACGTTCACAAACACACCGTGACAACTCACGAGGCACGTTCACAAACACACCGTGACAACTGGTGAGGCACGTTCACAAACACACCGTGACAACTCACGAGGCACGTTCACAAACACACCGTGACAACTGGCGAGGCACGTTCACAAACACACCGTGACAACTGGCGAGGCACGTTCACAAACACACCGTGACAACTCACGAGGCACGTTCACAAACACACCGTGACAACTCACGAGGCACGTCCACAAACACACCGTGACAACTCACGAGGCACGTCCACAAACACACTGACAACTCACGAGGCACGTTCACAAACACACTGACAACTCACGAGGCACGTCCACAAACACACCGTGACAACTGGCGAGGCACGTCCACAAACACACTGACAACTCACGAGGCACGTTCACAAACACACCGTGACAACTCACGAGGCACGTTCACAAACACACCGTGACAACTGGTGAGGCACGTTCACAAACACACCGTGACAACTCACGAGGCACGTTCACAAACACACCGTGACAACTCACGAGGCACGTTCACAAACACACCGTGACAACTGGCGAGGCACGTTCACAAACACACCGTGACAACTGGCGAGGCACGTTCACAAACACACCGTGACAACTGGCGAGGCACGTTCACAAACACACCGTGACAACTGGCGAGGCACGTTCACAAACACACCGTGACAACTCGCGAGGCACGTCCACAAACACACCGTGACAACTCACGAGGCACGTCCACAAACACACCGTGACAACTGGCGAGGCACGTCCACAAACACACCGTGACAACTCGCGAGGCACGTCCACAAACACACCGTGACAACTCGCGAGGCACGTCCACAAACACACCGTGACAACTCACGAGGCACGTCCACAAACACACCGTGACAACTCACGAGGCACGTCCACAAACACACCGTGACAACTCACGAGGCACGTCCACAAACACACCGTGACAACTGGCGAGGCACGTTCACAAACACACTGACAACTCACGAGGCACGTCCACAAACACACCGTGATAACTGGCGAGGCACGTTCACAAACACACCGTGACAACTCACGAGGCACGTCCACAAACACACCGTGACAACTGGCGAGGCACGTTCACAAACACACCGTGACAACTCACGAGGCACGTCCACAAACACACCGTGACAACTGGCGAGGCACGTTCACAAACACACCGTGACAACTCACGAGGCACGTTCACAAACACACCGTGACAACTCACGAGGCACGTTCACAAACACACCGTGACAACTCACGAGGCACGTCCACAAACACACCGTGACAACTGGCGAGGCACGTCCACAAACACACCGTGACAACTGGCGAGGCACGTCCACAAACACACCGTGACAACTGGCGAGGCACGTTCACAAACACACCGTGACAACTGGCGAGGCACGTCCACAAACACACCGTGACAACTCACGAGGCACGTTCACAAACACACCGTGACAACTGGCGAGGCACGTCCACAAACACACCGTGACAACTGGCGAGGCACGTTCACAAACACACCGTGACAACTCACGAGGCACGTCCACAAACACACCGTGACAACTGGCGAGGCACGTCCACAAACACACCGTGACAACTGGCGAGGCACATTCACAAACACACCATGACAACTCACGAGGCACGTCCACAAACACACCGTGACAACTGGCGAGGCACGTTCACAAACACACCGTGACAACTCACGAGGCACGTTCACAAACACACCGTGACAACTCACGAGGCACGTTCACAAACACACCGTGACAACTCACGAGGCACGTCCACAAACACACCGTGACAACTGGCGAGGCACGTTCACAAACACACCGTGACAACTGGCGAGGCACGTTCACAAACACACCGTGACAACTGGCGAGGCACGTTCACAAACACACCGTGACAACTCACGAGGCACGTCCACAAACACACCGTGACAACTGGCGAGGCACGTCCACAAACACACCGTGACAACTCACGAGGCACGTCCACAAACACACCGTGACAACTGGCGAGGCACGTTCACAAACACATCGTGACAACTCACGAGGCACGTTCACAAACACACCGTGACAACTGGCGAGGCACGTCCACAAACACACCGTGACAACTCACGAGGCACGTTCACAAACACACTGACAACTCACGAGGCACGTTCACAAACACACCGTGACAACTCACGAGGCACGTTCACAAACACACCGTGACAACTGGCGAGGCACGTTCACAAACACACCGTGACAACTGGCGAGGCACGTTCACAAACACACCGTGACAACTCACGAGGCACGTCCACAAACACACCGTGACAACTCACGAGGCACGTTCACAAACACAGCGTGACAACTCACGAGGCACGTTCACAAACACACCGTGACAACTGGCGAGGCACGTTCACAAACACACCGTGACAACTGGCGAAGCACGTTCACAAATACACCGTGACAACTCACGAGGCATGTTCACAAATACACCGTGACAACTCACGAGGCACGTTCACAAACACACCGTGACAACTCACGAGGCACGTCCACAAACACACCGTGACAACTCACGAGGCACGTTCACAAACACACCGTGACAACTCACGAGGCACGTTCACAAACACACCGTGACAACTGGTGAGGCACGTTCACAAACACACCGTGACAACTCACGAGGCACGTTCACAAACACACCGTGACAACTGGCGAGGCACGTTCACAAACACACCGTGACAACTGGCGAGGCACGTTCACAAACACACCGTGACAACTGGCGAGGCACGTTCACAAACACACCGTGACAACTCACGAGGCACGTCCACAAACACACCGTGACAACTCTCGAGGCACGTCCACAAACACACCGTGACAACTCACGAGGCACGTCCACAAACACACCGTGACAACTCACGAGGCACGTCCACAAAGGCACCGTGACAACTCACGAGGCACGTCCACAAACACACCGTGACAACTCACGAGGCACGTCCACAAACACACCGTGACAACTCACGAGGCACGTCCACAAACACACCGTGACAACTGGCGAGGCACGTTCACAAACACACCGTGACAACTCACGAGGCACGTCCACAAACACACCGTGACAACTCACGAGGCACGTTCACAAACACACCGTGACAACTCACGAGGCACGTTCACAAACACACCGTGACAACTCACGAGGCACGTCCACAAACACACCGTGACAACTCACGAGGCACGTCCACAAACACACTGACAACTCACGAGGCACGTTCACAAACACACTGACAACTCACGAGGCACGTCCACAAACACACCGTGACAACTGGCGAGGCACGTTCACAAACACACCGTGACAACTGGTGAGGCACGTTCACAAACACACCGTGACAACTCACGAGGCACGTTCACAAACACACCGTGACAACTCACGAGGCACGTTCACAAACACACCGTGACAACTGGCGAGGCACGTTCACAAACACACCGTGACAACTGGCGAGGCACGTTCACAAACACACCGTGACAACTGGCGAGGGACGTTCACAAACACACCGTGACAACTGGCGAGGCACGTTCACAAACACACCGTGACAACTCACGAGGCACGTCCACAAACACACCGTGACAACTGGCGAGGCACGTTCACAAACACACCGTGACAACTGGCGAGGCACGTTCACAAACACACCGTGACAACTCACGAGGCACGTCCACAAACACACCGTGACAACTCACGAGGCACGTTCACAAACACACCGTGACAACTCACGAGGCACGTTCACAAACACACCGTGACAACTCACGAGGCACGTCCACAAACACACCGTGACTACTCACGAGGCACGTCCACAAACACACTGACAACTCACGAGGCACGTTCACAAACACACTGACAACTCACGAGGCACGTCCACAAACACACCGTGACAACTGGCGAGGCACGTCCACAAACACACTGACAACTCACGAGGCACGTTCACAAACACACCGTGACAACTCACGAGGCACGTTCACAAACACACCGTGACAACTGGCGAGGCACGTTCACAAACACACCGTGACAACTCACGAGGCACGTTCACAAACACACCGTGACAACTCACGAGGCACGTTCACAAACACACCGTGACAACTCACGAGGCACGTTCACAAACACACCGTGACAACTGGCGAGGCACGTTCACAAACACACCGTGACAACTGGCGAGGCACGTTCACAAACACACCGTGACAACTCACGAGGCACGTCCACAAACACACCGTGACAACTGGCGAGGCACGTTCACAAACACACCGTGACAACTCACGAGGCACGTTCACAAACACACCGTGACAACTCACGAGGCACGTTCACAAACACACCGTGACAACTCACGAGGCACGTCCGCAAACACACCGTGACAACTGGCGAGGCACGTTCACAAACACACCGTGACAACTCACGAGGCACGTCCACAAACACACCGTGACAACTGGCGAGGCACGTTCACAAACACACCGTGACAACTGGCGAGGCACGTCCACAAACACACCGTGACAACTCACGAGGCACGTTCACAAACACACCGTGACAACTCACGAGGCACGTTCACAAACACACCGTGACAACTGGCGAGGCACGTCCACAAACACACCGTGACAACTCACGAGGCACGTCCACAAACACACCGTGACAACTCACGAGGCATGTCCACAAACACACCGTGACAACTCACGAGGCACGTCCACAAACACACCGTGACAACTCACGAGGCACGTCCACAAACTCACCGTGACAACTCACGAGGCACGTCCACAAACACACCGTGACAACTCACGAGGCACGTCCACAAACACACCGTGACAACTCACGAGGCACATCCACAAACACACCGTGACAACTCACGAGGCACGTCCACAGCACACCGTGACAACTCACGAGGCACGTCCACAAACACACCGTGACAACTCACGAGGCACGTCCACAAACACACCGTGACAACTCACGAGGCACGTCCACAAACACACCGTGACAACTGGCGAGGCACGTTCACAAACACACCGTGACAACTGGCGAGGCACGTTCACAAACACACTGACAACTCACGAGGCACGTCCACAAACACACCGTGATAACTGGCGAGGCACGTTCACAAACACACCGTGACAACTCACGAGGCACGTCCACAAACACACCGTGACAACTGGCGAGGCACGTTCACAAACACACCGTGACAACTTACGAGGCACGTCCACAAACACACCGTGACAACTGGCGAGGCACGTTCACAAACACACCGTGACAACTCACGAGGCACGTCCACAAACACACCGTGACAACTGGCGAGGCACGTTCACAAACACACCGTGACAACTGGCGAGGCACGTCCACAAACACACCGTGACAACTCACGAGGCACGTTCACAAACACACCGTGACAACTCACGAGGCACGTTCACAAACACACCGTGACAACTGTCGAGGCACGTCCACAAACACACCGTGACAACTCACGAGGCACGTTCACAAACACACCGTGACAACTGGCGAGGCACGTCCACAAACACACCGTGACAACTGGCGAGGCACGTTCACAAACACACCGTGACAACTCACGAGGCACGTCCACAAACACACCGTGACAACTGGCGAGGCACGTCCACAAACACACCGTGACAACTGGCGAGGCACATTCACAAACACACCGTGACAACTCACGAGGCACGTCCACAAACACACTGACAACTCACGAGGCACGTCCACAAACACACCGTGACAACTCACGAGGCACGTTCACAAACACACCGTGACAACTCACGAGGCACGTCCACAAACACACCGTGACAACTGGCGAGGCACGTCCACAAACACACTGACAACTCACGAGGCACGTCCACAAACACACCGTGACAACTGGCGAGGCACGTCCACAAACACACCGTGACAACTCACGAGGCACGTCCACAAACACACCGTGACAACTGGCGAGGCACGTTCACAAACACACCGTGACAACTCACGAGGCACGTTCACAAACACACCGTGACAACTGGCGAGGCACGTCCACAAACACACCGTGACAACTCACGAGGCACGTCCACAATCACACCGTGACAACTCACGAGGCACGTTCACAAACACACTGACAACTGGCGAGGCACGTCCACAAACACACCGTGACAACTCACGAGGCACGTTCACAAACACACCGTGACAACTCACGAGGCACGTTCACAAACACACCGTGACAACTGGCGAGGCACGTTCACAAACACACCGTGACAACTCACGAGGCACGTCCACAAACACACCGTGACAACTCACGAGGCACGTTCACAAACACACCGTGACAACTGGCAAGGCACGTTCACAAACACACCGTGACAACTGGCGAAGCACGTTCACAAACACACCATGACAACTCACGAGGCACGTTCACAAATACACCGTGACAACTCACGAGGCACGTTCACAAACACACCGTGACAACTGGCAAGGCACGTTCACAAACACACCGTGACAACTTGCGAGGCACGTTCACAAACACACCGTGACAACTCACGAGGCACGTCCACAAACACACCGTGACAACTCACGAGGCACGTTCACAAACACACCGTGACAACTCACGAGGCATGTTCACAAACACACCGTGACAACTCACGAGGCACGTCCACAAACACACCGTGACAACTCACGAGGCACGTCCACAAACACACTGACAACTCACGAGGCACGTTCACAAACACACTGACAACTCACGAGGCACGTCCACAAACACACCGTGACAACTGGCGAGGCACGTCCACAAACACACTGACAACTCACGAGGCACGTTCACAAACACACCGTGACAACTCACGAGGCACGTTCACAAACACACCGTGACAACTGGCGAGGCACGTTCACAAACACACCGTGACAACTGGCGAGGCACGTTCACAAACACACCGTGACAACTCACGAGGCACGTCCACAAACACACCGTGACAACTCACGAGGCACGTCCACAAACACACCGTGACAACTCACGAGGCACGTCCACAAACACACCGTGACAACTCACGAGGCACGTCCACAAACACACCGTGACAACTCACGAGGCACGTCCACAAACACACCGTGACAACTCACGAGGCACGTCCACAAACACACCGTGACAACTCACGAGGCACGTCCACAAACACACCGTGACAACTCACGAGGCACGTCCACAAACACACCGTGACAACTCACGAGGCACGTTCACAAACACACCGTGACAACTGGCGAGGCACGTTCACAAACACACCGTGACAACTGGCGAGGCACGTTCACAAGCACACCGTGACAACTCACGAGGCACGTTCACAAGCACACCGTGACAACTCACGAGGCACGCCCACAAGCACACCGTGACAACTCACGAGGCACGTCCACAAACACACCGTGACAACTCACGAGGCACGTCCACAAACACACCGTGACAACTCACGAGGCACGTCCACAAACACACCGTGACAACTCACGAGGCACGTTCACAAACACACCGTGACAACTCACGAGGCACATTCACAAACACACCGTGACAACTGGCGAGGCACGTTCACAAACACACCGTGACAACTGGCGAGGCACGTCCACAAACACACCGTGACAACTGGCGAGGCACGTCCACAAACACACCGTGACAACTCACGAGGCACGTCCACAAACACACCGTGACAACTCACGAGGCACGTTCACAAACACACCGTGACAACTGGCGAGGCACGTCCACAAACACACCGTGAAAACTGGCGAGGCACGTTCACAAACACACCGTGACAACTCACGAGGCACGTCCACAAACACACCGTGACAACTCACGAGGCATGTTCACAAACACACCGTGACAACTCACGAGGCACGTTCTGTTCCAGCATTCCCTCATTCAGCTCCACCTCCAATCTACGTCATGGCCGCACTTCCCCCCACTATCCCTTCATTCCACCTACCCCAACATTCCCCAATCCCACCTACCCCCCCCAACATTCCCCAATCCCACCTACCCCCCTCCCAACATCCCCCAATCCCACCAACGCCCCCCCACATCCCCCAATCCCACCTACTCACCCATATCCCCCAATCCCACCTACGCCCCCCCACTATCACCCAATCCCACCTACGCCCCCCCACATCCCCCAATCCCACCTACGCCCCCCCACATCCCCCAATCCCACCTACTCACCCATATCCCCCAATCCCACCTACGCCCCCCCACATCCCCCAATCCCACCTACGCCCCCCCACATCCCCCAATTCCACCTACGCCCCCCCACATCCCCCAATCCCCACCCCCCCCACATCCCCCAATCCCCACCCCCCCCCACATCCCCCAATCCCCATAGCCCCCCCACATCCCCCAATCCCCATACCCCCCCCACATCCCCCAATTCCACCTACGCCCCCCCCACATCCCCCAATCCCCACACCCCCCCACATCCCCCAATCCCCATACCCCCCCCACATCCCCCAATCCCCATACCCCCCCCACATCCCCCAATCCCCATACCCCCCCCACATCCCCCAATCCCCATACCCCCCCCACATCCCCCAATCCCCATACCCCCCCCACATCCCCCAATCCCCATACCCCCCCCACATCCCCCAATCCCCATACCCCCCCCACATCCCCCAATCCCCATACCCCCCCCACATCCCCCAATCCCCATACCCCCCCCACATCCCCCAATCCCAATACCCCCCCACATCCCCCAATCCCCATACTCCCCCCACATCCCCCAATCCCCATACCCCCCCCACATCCCCCAATCCCCATATCCCCCAATCCCCATACCCCCCCATATCCCCCATATCCCCCAATCCCTTCTCTCTCCGGAACACATCTGTTCATCTCTCAACCCCATTTACACTGTCCACTTCCATGTCCTTCCCTGGTAACCAATTCCTTATCTGGGTTCCCGTTTGGGTGAACAAGTCCCTCCTGACTTCCCTATTTACCTGCACCGTCCTCATTTGTAACTCACAAGCCCATTACCACGGTGAATAATTGACCCGAGTAAGTTTCATCAATTCCCTTCACAGTCTAGAATCTCCGACTCCATCACCTCGCCGAGGGGCAGGCTGGCAGCTGGCACTCTGCGCCGGAACTGGCATTATCTGCGCGGCACAGCAGCGCAGTGGGGACGGAGAGCACGTGACTCGTGGCAGGGTGTGGAGGGCTGGCTCGCCCCGGGGGTGCCGAGTGCACGGGTGTTAATGTCGTCACATTGGGTACTCACTGGGCGTGTCCCCTTTGATGTCACACTTCATCATCTCACTCACAAAGTCTCCCAGGGAGGAGTAGGAGGAGCTGGAGTCATCGTACTCCACGCTGTCACTGCCACTGTAAGAGAGACGAAAGTTAGCAGCAACACACACCGGAGGGCACACACCAGCACGCAGCACAGCCGTCAGAAGGAATCCTTTCAAACACTCAGCAGGTCAGGCAGTGTCTGTGGAGAGGCAGAGACTCAGTCAACATTTGTGATCATAGACTCTCCCTCGGGGCTGGAAGATATTACAGGTGTAAAGCATGTCAAAAGGAACAGAACAAGGGGGCAAAAGGAGTGGAAAAGTAAAAATAAAAGGACACATACAGGAAAGACATAGAATGGCCCATAAAGTGCTTGGTCATGGTTAAATGGCAGAAGTGACATAAGCACATTCAACTCACACCAAGTCCCGTTCCCCCATCACCCCCTGTGCTCGCTGACCGACATTGGCTCCCGGTCCGGGAACACCTCGATTTTAAAATTCTCATCCTTGTTTTCAAATCCCTCCGTGGTCTCGGCCCTCCCTATCTCTGTAACCTCCTCCAGCCCTACACCCCTCCGAGATCTCTGTAACCTCCTCCAGCCCTACACCCCTCCGAGATCTCTGTAACCTCCTCCAGCCCTACACCCCTCCGAGATCTCTGTAACCTCCTCCAGCCCTACAACCCTCCGAGATCTCTGTAACCTCCTCCAGCCCTACAACCCCCCGAGATCTCTGTAACCTCCTCCAGCCCTACGACCCTCCGAGATCTCTGTAACCTCCTCCAGCCCTACAACCCTCCGAGATCTCTGTAACCTCCTCCAGCCCTACAACCCTCCGAGATCTCTGTAACCTCCTCCAGCCCTACACCCCTCCGAGATCCCTGTAACTTCCTCCAGCCCCACAACCCCCCGAGATCTCTGTAACCTCCTCCAGCCCTACGAACCTCCGAGATCTCTGTAACCACCTCCAGCCCTACACCCCTCCGAGATCTCTGTGACCTCCTCCAGCCCTACAACCCTCCGAGATCTCTGTAACCTCCTCCAGCCCTACGACCCTCCGAGATCTCTGTAACCTCCTCCAGCCCTACGACCCTCCGAGATCTCTGTAACCTCCTCCAGCCCTACACCCCTCCGAGATCTCTGTAACCTCCTCCAGCCCTACACCCCTCCGAGATCTCTGTAACCTCCTCCAGCCCTACAACCCTCCGAGATCTCTGTAACCTCCTCCAGCCATACGACCCTCCGAGATCTCTGTAACCTCCTCCAGCCCTACGACCCTCCGAGATCTCTGTAACCTCCTCCAGCCCTACGACCCTCCGAGATCTCTGTAACCTCCTCCAGCCCTACGACCCTCCGAGATCTCTGTAACCTCCTCCAGCCCTACGACCCTCCGAGATCTCTGTAACCTCCTCCAGCCCAACAACCCTCCGAGATCTCTGTAACCTCCTCGAGCCCTACAACCCTCCGAGATCTCTGTAACCTCCTCCAGCCCTACAACCCCCCCGAGATCTCTGTAACCTCCTCCAGCCCTACAACCCTCCGAGATCTCTGTAACCTCCTCCAGCCCTACAACCCTCCGAGATCTCTGTAACCTCCTCCAGCCCTACAACCCTCCGAGATCTCTGTAACCTCCTCCAGCCCTACAACCCTCCGAGATCTCTGTAACCTCCTCCAGCCCTACGACCCTCCGAGATCTCTGTAACCTCCTCCAGCCCTACGACCCTCCGAGATCTCTGTAACCTCCTCCAGCCCAACGACCCTCCGAGATCTCTGTAACCTCCTCCAGCCCTACGACCCTCCGAGATCTCTGTAACCTCCTCCAGCCCTACGACCCTCCGAGATCTCTAACCTCCTCCAGCCCTACGACCCTCCGAGATCTCTGTAACCTCCTCCAGCCCTACAACCCTCCGAGATCTCTGTAACCTCCTCCAGCCCTACGACCCTCCGAGATCTCTGTAACCTCCTCCAGCCCTACGACCCTCCGAGATCTCTGTAACCTCCTCCAGCCCTACGACCCTCCGAGATCTCTGTAACCTCCTCCAGCCCTACAACCCTCCGAGATCTCTGTAACCTCCTCCAGCCCTACGACCCTCCAAGATCTCTGTAACCTCCTCCAGCCCTACGACCCTCCGAGATCTCTAACCTCCTCCAGCCCTACGACCCTCCGAGATCTCTGTAACCTCCTCCAGCCCTACAACCCTCCGAGATCTCTGTAACCTCCTCCAGCCCTACAACCCTCCGAGATCTCTGTAACCTCCTCCAGCCCTACGACCCTCCGAGATCTCTGTAACCTCCTCCAGCCCTACAACCCTCCGAGATCTCTGTAACCTCCTCCAGCCCTACGACCCTCCGAGATCTCTGTAACCTCCTCCAATTCTGGCCTCTTGTCCATCCCCGATTTTAATCGCTCCACCAATGGCGGCCGTGCCTTCAGCTGCCTAGGCTCTGAGCTCTGGAAATTCCCTCCCTAAACCTCTCTGCCGTTCTACCCCTTTAAGATGCTTCTTAAAACCTAGCTCACCTGTCCTAATATCTCCTTATATGGCTCAATGTCAAATTTTGTTTGATAATCGCTCCTGTGAAGCGCCGTGGGATGTTTTAAAGGCTCTATATGAATGGGAGTTGTTAGCAGGAGACAAAAGGATTGTAAAATGAGAGAATTCAAAGACATACAGGAGACACAGAGTGGGTGAATCGATAAAGGAGGTCAGGTAGAAGTGGGAGTATGAAAAACGGGCATGGCGGAACAAGCTGGAGATGACAACGAATCTGGTGGAAGAAAAAAGCAGGTTGACACCAAGGGTGCAGACCAGCCATCAGGGAGTTCAGTCGGGACGTCCCCACCTCAAATACCAAGGGTGCAGACCAGCCATCAGGGAGTTCAGTCGGGAGGTCCCATTCCCAAATACCAAGGGTGCAGGCCAGCCATCAGGGAGTTCAGTCGGGAGGTCCCCACCCGAAATACCAAGGGTGCAGACCAGCCATCAGGAGAGTTCAGTCGGGAGGTCCCATTCCCAAATACCAAGGGTGCAGGCCAGCCATCAGGGAGTTCAGTCGGGAGGTCCCCACCCCAAATACCAAGGGTGCAGACCGACCATCAGGGAGTTCAGTCGGGAGGTCCCCACCCCAAATACCAAGGGTACAGACCGACCATCAGGGAGTTCAGTCGGGAGGTCCCCATTCCCAAATACCAAGGGTACAGACCGACCATCAGGGAGTTCAGTCGGGAGGTCCCCACCCCAAATACCAAGGGTACAGACCAGCCATCAGGGAGTTCAGTCGGGAGGTCCCCACCTCAAATACCAAGGGTGCAGACTGACCATCAGGGAGTTCAGTCGGGGGGTCCCCACCCCAAATACCAAGGGTGCAGACCAGCCATCAGGGAGTTCAGTCGGGGGGTCCCCATTCCCAAATACCAAGGGTACAGACCAGCCATCAGGGAGTTCAGTCGGGAGGTCCCCACCTCAAATACCAAGGGTGCAGACTGACCATCAGGGAGTTCAGTCGGGAGGTCCCCACCCCAAATACTAAGGGTGCAGACCAGCCTTCAGGGAGTTCAGTCGGGGGGTCCCCACCCCAAATACTAAGGGTGCAGACCAGCCTTCAGGGAGTTCAGTCGGGGGGTCCCCACCCCAAATACTAAGGGTGCAGACCAGCCATCAGGGAGTTCAGTCGGGAGGTCCCATTCCCAAATACCAAGGGTGCAGACTGACCATCAGGGAGTTCAGTCGGGAGGTCCCCACCCCAAATACCAAGGGTGCAGACTGACCATCAGGAGAGTTCAGTCGGGAGGTCCCCACCTCAAATACCAAGGGTACAGACTGACCATCAGGAGAGTTCAGTCGGGAGGTCCCGACCCCAAATACCAAGGGTACAGACCAGCCATCAGGGAGTTCAGTCGGGAGGTCCCATTCCCAAATACCAAGGGTGCAGACCAGCCATCAGGAGAGTTCAGTCGGGAGGTCCCGACCCCAAATACCAAGGGTGCAGACCGACCATCAGGGAGTTCAGTCGGGAGGTCCCCGACCCCAAATACCAAGGGTACAGACCAGCCATCAGGGAGTTCAGTCGGGAGGTCCCATTCCCAAATACCAAGGGTGCAGACCAGCCATCAGGAGAGTTCAGTCGGGAGGTCCCGACCCCAAATACCAAGGGTACAGACCAACCATCAGGGAGTTCAGTCGGGAGGTCCCCACCCCAAATACCAAGGGTACAGACCGACCATCAGGGAGTTCAGTCGGGGGGTCCCCACCCCAAATACCAAGGGTACAGACCAGCCATCAGGGAGTTCAGTCGGGAGGTCCCCATTCCCAAATACCAAGGGTACAGACCGACCATCAGGGAGTTCAGTCGGGAGGTCCCCACCCCAAATACTAAGGGTGCAGACCAGCCTTCAGGGAGTTCAGTCGGGGGGTCCCCACCCCAAATACTAAGGGTGCAGACCAGCCTTCAGGGAGTTCAGTCGGGGGGTCCCCACCCCAAATACTAAGGGTGCAGACCGACCATCAGGGAGTTCAGTCGGGAGGTCCCCACCCCAAATACCAAGGGTACAGACCAGCCATCAGGGAGTTCAGTCGGGAGGTCCCCATTCCCAAATACCAAGGGTGCAGACTGACCATCAGGAGAGTTCAGTCGGGGGGTCCCCACCCCAAATACCAAGGGTACAGACCGACCATCAGGGAGTTCAGTCGGGAGGTCCCCACCCCAAATACTAAGGGTGCAGACCAGCCATCAGGGAGTTCAGTCGGGAGGTCCCCACCCCAAATACCAAGGGTGCAGACCAGCCATCAGGGAGTTCAGTCGGGAGGTCCCATTCCCAAATACCAAGGGTACAGACCAGCCATCAGGGAGTTCAGTCGGGAGGTCCCATTCCCAAATACCAAGGGTGCAGACCAGCCATCAGGGAGTTCAGTCGGGAGGTCCCCACCCCAAATACCAAGGGTGCAGACCGACCATCAGGGAGTTCAGTCGGGAGGTCCCCATTCCCAAATACCAAGGGTACAGACTGACCATCAGGGAGTTCAGTCGGGAGGTCCCGACCCCAAATACCAAGGGTACAGACCGACCATCAGGGAGTTCAGTCGGGAGGTCCCCACCCCAAATACCAAGGGTGCAGACCGACCATCAGGGAGTTCAGTCGGGAGGTCCCCATTCCCAAATACCAAGGGTGCAGACCGACCATCAGGGAGTTCAGTCGGGGGGTCCCCACCCCAAATACCAAGGGTGCAGACCGACCATCAGGGAGTTCAGTCGGGAGGACCCACCTCAAATACCAAGGGTGCAGACCGACCATCAGGGAGTTCAGTCGGGAGGTCCCCACCTCAAATACCAAGGGTGCAGACCGACCATCAGGGAGTTCAGTCGGGAGGACCCATTCCCAAATACCAAGGGTGCAGACTGACCATCAGGGAGTTCAGTCGGGGGGTCCCCACCCCAAATACCAAGGGTACAGACCGACCATCAGGGAGTTCAGTCGGGAGGTCCCCACCTCAAATACCAAGGGTACAGACTGACCATCAGGAGAGTTCAGTCGGGAGGTCCCGACCCCAAATACCAAGGGTACAGACCAGCCATCAGGGAGTTCAGTCGGGAGGTCCCATTCCCAAATACCAAGGGTGCAGACCAGCCATCAGGGAGTTCAGTCGGGAGGTCCCCACCCCAAATACCAAGGGTACAGACCGACCATCAGGGAGTTCAGTCGGGGGGTCCCCACCCCAAATACCAAGGGTACAGACCGACCATCAGGGAGTTCAGTCGGGAGGTCCCCACCCCAAATACCAAGGGTACAGACTGACCATCAGGGAGTTCAGTCGGGGGGTCCCCACCCCAAATACCAAGGGTACAGACCGACCATCAGGAGAGTTCAGTCGGGGGGTCCCCACCCCAAATACCAAGGGTGCAGACTGACCATCAGGGAGTTCAGTCGGGAGGTCCCCACCCCAAATACCAAGGGTACAGACCAGCCATCAGGGAGTTCAGTCGGGAGGTCCCCACCCCAAATACCAAGGGTGCAGACTGACCATCAGGGAGTTCAGTCGGGGGGTCCCCACCCCAAATACCAAGGGTGCAGACCAGCCATCAGGGAGTTCAGTCGGGGGGTCCCCACCCCAAATACCAAGGGTGCAGACTGACCATCAGGGAGTTCAGTCGGGAGGTCCCCATTCCCAAACACTAAGGGTACAGACCGACCATCAGGGAGTTCAGTCGGGAGGTCCCCACCCCAAATACCAAGGGTACAGACTGACCATCAGGGAGTTCAGTCGGGGGGTCCCCACCCCAAATACCAAGGGTACAGACTGACCATCAGGGAGTTCAGTCGGGAGGTCCCCACCCCAAATACCAAGGGTACAGACCAGCCATCAGGGAGTTCAGTCGGGGGGTCCCCACCCCAAATACCAAGGGTGCAGACCAGCCATCAGGGAGTTCAGTCGGGGGGTCCCCACCCCAAATACCAAGGGTGCAGACCAGCCATCAGGGAGTTCAGTCGGGAGGTCCCCACCCCAAATACCAAGGGTACAGACCGACCATCAGGGAGTTCAGTCGGGAGGTCCCCATTCCCAAATACCAAGGGTACAGACCAACCATCAGGGAGTTCAGTCGGGAGGTCCCCACCCCAAATACCAAGGGTACAGACCGACCATCAGGGAGTTCAGTCGGGAGGTCCCATTCCCAAATACCAAGGGTACAGACTGACCATCAGGGAGTTCAGTCGGGAGGTCCCCACCCCAAATACCAAGGGTACAGACTGACCATCAGGGAGTTCAGTCGGGAGGTCCCCACCCCAAATACCAAGGGTGCAGACTGACCATCAGGGAGTTCAGTCGGGAGGTCCCCACCCCAAATACCAAGGGTACAGACCAGCCATCAGGGAGTTCAGTCGGGAGGTCCCCACCCCAAATACCAAGGGTGCAGACTGACCATCAGGAGAGTTCAGTCGGGGGGTCCCCACCCCAAATACCAAGGGTGCAGACTGACCATCAGGAGAGTTCAGTCGGTGGGTCCCCACCCCAAATACCAAGGGTGCAGACTGACCATCAGGAGAGTTCAGTCGGGGGGTCCCCACCCCAAATACCAAGGGTACAGACCAGCCATCAGGGAGTTCAGTCGGGAGGTCCCCACCGCAAATACCAAGGGTGCAGACTGACCATCAGGAGAGTTCAGTCGGGGGGTCCCCACCCCAAATACCAAGGGTGCAGACCGACCATCAGGAGAGTTCAGTCGGGGGGTCCCCACCCCAAATACCAAGGGTGCAGACCGACCATCAGGGAGTTCAGTCGGGAGGTCCCATTCCCAAATACCAAGGGTACAGACCGACCATCAGGGAGTTCAGTCGGGGGGTCCCCATTCCCAAATACCAAGGGTGCAGACTGACCATCAGGGAGTTCAGTCGGGAGGTCCCCACCCCAAATACCAAGGGTGCAGACCGACCATCAGGAGAGTTCAGTCGGGGGGTCCCCACCCCAAATACCAAGGGTGCAGACTGACCATCAGGAGAGTTCAGTCGGGAGGTCCCCACCCCAAATACTAAGGGTGCAGACCGACCATCAGGAGAGTTCAGTCGGGGGGTCCCCACCCCAAATACCAAGGGTGCAGACCGACCATCAGGGAGTTCAGTCGGGGGGTCCCCACCCCAAATACCAAGGGTGCAGACCGACCATCAGGAGAGTTCAGTCGGGGGGTCCCCACCCCAAATACCAAGGGTGCAGACTGACCATCAGGAGAGTTCAGTCGGGGGGTCCCCACCCCAAATACCAAGGGTGCAGACCAACCATCAGGGAGTTCAGTCGGGAGGTCCCCACCCCAAATACCAAGGGTGCAGACTGACCATCAGGGAGTTCAGTCGGGGGGTCCCCACCCCAAATACCAAGGGTGCAGACTGACCATCAGGAGAGTTCAGTCGGGAGGTCCCGACCCCAAATACCAAGGGTACAGACCAGCCATCAGGGAGTTCAGTCGGGGGGTCCCCACCCCAAATACCAAGGGTGCAGACTGACCATCAGGAGAGTTCAGTCGGGAGGTCCCGACCCCAAATACCAAGGGTACAGACCAGCCATCAGGGAGTTCAGTCGGGAGGTCCCATTCCCAAATACCAAGGGTGCAGACCAGCCATCAGGGAGTTCAGTCGGGAGGTCCCCACCCCAAATACCAAGGGTGCAGACTGACCATCAGGGAGTTCAGTCGGGAGGTCCCCATTCCCAAATACCAAGGGTGCAGACCAGCCATCAGGAGAGTTCAGTCGGGAGGTCCCCACCCCAAATACCAAGGGTGCAGACCGACCATCAGGAGAGTTCAGTCGGGAGGTCCCCACCCCAAATACCAAGGGTGCAGACCGACCATCAGGGAGTTCAGTCGGGGGGTCCCCATTCCCAAATACTAAGGGTACAGACCAGCCATCAGGGAGTTCAGTCGGGAGGTCCCCACCTCAAATACCAAGGGTGCAGACCGACCATCAGGAGAGTTCAGTCGGGAGGTCCCCATTCCCAAATACTAAGGGTACAGACCAGCCATCAGGGAGTTCAGTCGGGAGGTCCCCACCTCAAATACCAAGGGTACAGACCGACCATCAGGGAGTTGAGTCGGGGGGTCCCCACCCCAAATACCAAGGGTGCAGACCGACCATCAGGGAGTTCAGTCGGGAGGTCCCCATTCCCAAATACCAAGGGTGCAGACCGACCATCAGGGAGTTCAGTCGGGAGGTCCCCATTCCCAAATACCAAGGGTACAGACCAGCCATCAGGGAGTTCAGTCGGGAGGTCCCCATTCCCAAATACCAAGGGTACAGACCGACCATCAGGGAGTTCAGTCGGGAGGTCCCATTCCCAAATACCAAGGGTACAGACCGACCATCAGGGAGTTCAGTCGGGAGGTCCCATTCCCAAACACTAAGGGTACAGACCGACCATCAGGGAGTTCAGTCGGGAGGACCCACCCCAAATACCAAGGGTGCAGACTGACCATCAGGGAGTTCAGTCGGGGGGTCCCCACCCCAAATACCAAGGGTGCAGACCGACCATCAGGGAGTTCAGTCGGGAGGTCCCCACCCCAAATACCAAGGGTGCAGACCGACCATCAGGGAGTTCAGTCGGGGGGTCCCCACCTCAAATACCAAGGGTGCAGACCGACCATCAGGGAGTTCAGTCGGGAGGTCCCCACCCCAAATACCAAGGGTGCAGACTGACCATCAGGGAGTTCAGTCGGGGGGTCCCCACCCCAAATACCAAGGGTGCAGACCGACCATCAGGGAGTTCAGTCGGGAGGTCCCCACCCCAAATACCAAGGGTGCAGACCGACCATCAGGGAGTTCAGTCGGGGGGTCCCCACCTCAAATACCAAGGGTGCAGACCGACCATCAGGGAGTTCAGTCGGGAGGTCCCCACCCCAAATACCAAGGGTGCAGACTGACCATCAGGGAGTTCAGTCGGGGGGTCCCCATTCCCAAATACCAAGGGTACAGACCAGCCATCAGGGAGTTCAGTCGGGGGGTCCCCATTCCCAAATACCAAGGGTGCAGACTGACCATCAGGGAGTTCAGTCGGGGGGTCCCCACCCCAAATACCAAGGGTACAGACCAGCCATCAGAGAGTTCAGTCGGGGGGTCCCCACCCCAAATACCAAGGGTACAGACCAGCCATCAGGGAGTTCAGTCGGGAGGTCCCCACCCCAAATACCAAGGGTACAGACCAGCCATCAGGGAGTTCAGTCGGGAGGTCCCATTCCCAAATACCAAGGGTACAGACCAGCCATCAGGGAGTTCAGTCGGGAGGTCCCCACCCCAAATACCAAGGGTACAGACCGACCATCAGGGAGTTCAGTCGGGGGGTCCCCACCCCAAATACCAAGGGTACAGACCGACCATCAGGGAGTTCAGTCGGGGGGTCCCCACCCCAAATACCAAGGGTGCAGACCGACCATCAGGGAGTTCAGTCGGGAGGTCCCCACCCCAAATACCAAGGGTACAGACCGACCATCAGGGAGTTCAGTCGGGAGGTCCCCACCCCAAATACCAAGGGTGCAGACCGACCATCAGGGAGTTCAGTCGGGAGGTCCCCACCTCAAATACCAAGGGTACAGACCGACCATCAGGAGAGTTCAGTCGGGAGGTCCCCACCTCAAATACCAAGGGTACAGACCGACCATCAGGAGAGTTCAGTCGGGAGGTCCCCACCCCAAATACCAAGGGTGCAGACCAGCCTTCAGGGAGTTCAGTCGGGAGGTCCCATTCCCAAATACCAAGGGTACAGACCAGCCATCAGGGAGTTCAGTCGGGAGGTCCCATTCCCAAATACCAAGGGTGCAGACCGACCATCAGGGAGTTCAGTCGGGGGGTCCCCACCCCAAATACCAAGGGTACAGACCAGCCATCAGGGAGTTCAGTCGGGAGGTCCCCACCCCAAATACCAAGGGTACAGACCGACCATCAGGGAGTTCAGTCGGGGGGTCCCCACCCCAAATACTAAGGGTGCAGACTGACCATCAGGGAGTTCAGTCGGGAGGTCCCCACCCCAAATACCAAGGGTACAGACCGACCATCAGGAGAGTTCAGTCGGGGGGTCCCCACCCCAAATACCAAGGGTGCAGACCGACCATCAGGGAGTTCAGTCGGGGGGTCCCCACACCAAATACCAAGGGTGCAGACCGACCATCAGGGAGTTCAGTCGGGAGGTCCCCACCCCAAATACCAAGGGTGCAGACCGACCATCAGGGAGTTCAGTCGGGAGGTCCCCACCCCAAATACCAAGGGTGCAGACCGACCATCAGGGAGTTCAGTCGGGAGGTCCCATTCCCAAATACCAAGGGTGCAGACCGACCATCAGGGAGTTCAGTCGGGAGGTCCCCATTCCCAAATACCAAGGGTACAGACCAGTCATCAGGAGAGTTCAGTCGGGAGGTCCCGACCCCAAATACCAAGGGTACAGACCGACCATCAGGGAGTTCAGTCGGGAGGTCCCCACCCCAAATACCAAGGGTACAGACCGACCATCAGGGAGTTCAGTCGGGGGGTCCCCACCCCAAATACCAAGGGTGCAGACCGACCATCAGGGAGTTCAGTCGGGAGGTCCCCATTCCCAAATACCAAGGGTACAGACCAGCCATCAGGGAGTTCAGTCGGGGGGTCCCCACCCCAAATACCAAGGGTGCAGACCGACCATCAGGGAGTTCAGTCGGGAGGTCCCGACCCCAAATACCAAGGGTGCAGACTGACCATCAGGGAGTTCAGTCGGGAGGTCCCCATTCCCAAATACCAAGGGTACAGACCGACCATCAGGGAGTTCAGTCGGGGGGTCCCCACCCCAAATACCAAGGGTGCAGACTGACCATCAGGGAGTTCAGTCGGGGGGTCCCCACCCCAAATACCAAGGGTGCAGACCGACCATCAGGGAGTTCAGTCGGGAGGTCCCCACCCCAAATACCAAGGGTGCAGACCAGCCATCAGGGAGTTCAGTCGGGAGGTCCCCATTCCCAAATACCAAGGGTGCAGACTGACCATCAGGGAGTTCAGTCGGGAGGTCCCCACCCCAAATACCAAGGGTGCAGACCAGCCATCAGGGAGTTCAGTCGGGAGGTCCCCATTCCCAAATACCAAGGGTGCAGACTGACCATCAGGGAGTTCAGTCGGGAGGTCCCCACCCCAAATACCAAGGGTGCAGACCGACCATCAGGAGAGTTCAGTCGGGAGGTCCCCATTCCCAAATACCAAGGGTGCAGACTGACCATCAGGGAGTTCAGTCGGGGGGTCCCCATTCCCAAATACCAAGGGTACAGACCGACCATCAGGGAGTTCAGTCGGGAGGTCCCCACCCCAAATACCAAGGGTGCAGACTGACCATCAGGGAGTTCAGTCGGGAGGTCCCATTCCCAAATACCAAGGGTGCAGACCGACCATCAGGGAGTTCAGTCGGGGGGTCCCCACCCCAAATACCAAGGGTGCAGACCGACCATCAGGGAGTTCAGTCGGGGGGTCCCCACCTCAAATACCAAGGGTACAGACCGACCATCAGGGAGTTCAGTCGGGAGGTCCCCACCCCAAATACCAAGGGTACAGACCGACCATCAGGGAGTTCAGTCGGGAGGTCCCCATTCCCAAATACCAAGGGTACAGACCGACCATCAGGGAGTTCAGTCGGGGGGTCCCCACCCCAAATACCAAGGGTGCAGACCGACCATCAGGGAGTTCAGTCGGGAGGTCCCCACCCCAAATACCAAGGGTGCAGACTGACCATCAGGGAGTTCAGTCGGGGGGTCCCCACCTCAAATACCAAGGGTACAGACCGACCATCAGGGAGTTCAGTCGGGAGGTCCCCACCTCAAATACCAAGGGTGCAGACTGACCATCAGGGAGTTCAGTCGGGGGGTCCCCATTCCCAAACACTAAGGGTACAGACCGACCATCAGGGAGTTCAGTCGGGGGGTCCCCACCTCAAATACCAAGGGTACAGACCGACCATCAGGGTGTTCAGTCGGGAGGTCCCCACCTCAAATACTAAGGGTACAGACCGACCATCAGGGAGTTCAGTCGGGAGGTCCCCACCCCAAATACCAAGGGTGCAGACCGACCATCAGGGAGTTCAGTCGGGAGGTCCCGACCCCAAATACCAAGGGTGCAGACTGACCATCAGGGAGTTCAGTCGGGAGGTCCCCACCTCAAATACCAAGCTTCGACTGACCATCAGGGAGTTCAGTCGGGAGGTCCCCACCCCAAATACCAAGGGTACAGACCGACCATCAGGGAGTTCAGTCGGGAGGTCCCGACCCCAAATACCAAGGGTGCAGACTGACCATCAGGGAGTTCAGTCGGGAGGTCCCCACCTCAAATACCAAGGGTGCAGACTGACCATCAGGGAGTTCAGTCGGGAGGTCCCCACCCCAAATACCAAGGGTACAGACCGACCATCAGGGAGTTCAGTCGGGAGGTCCCGACCCCAAATACCAAGGGTGCAGACTGACCATCAGGGAGTTCAGTCGGGAGGTCCCCACCTCAAATACCAAGCTTCGACTGACTGACTCCACAGGTGCTGCCCGACCGTCTCAGTATTTTCAGGTTCTGCAGGATTTTATTTGTGTTAACTGAATCGTTTGGGCGAGTCACCCGTCAGGTCTGCTCCCTAGGGCTTGGGTGCAGTGAATGGGGAGGGGGAGGGGGAGGGGGAGGGATTTCCACTCAGATCCAAACTAACCTGTCGTCTGTCGGCTCAGAGCCATCGTCTTTCTCGATGGGAATGTTGAGGGCCTCGGCGAGCTGCGAGTTACTGTCGTAGACACGGTAATAAATGGGCTGAAGCTGATGGGCGTACCACTTGGGCTTGTCTCCAATCAGAGCTGGGTCAAACACGTCTGGTTAAAGAGAAACAAAACCAGATCTATTCTAGTCTGTACAGAAAACCAGGATTAAAACAGACCCTCCCTTCAGTAACTGGAGTTAGACACCAGGATTAAAACAGACCCTCCCTTCAGTAACTGGAGTTAGACACCAGGATTAAAACAGACCCTCCCTTCAGTAACTGGAGTTAGACACCAGGATTAAAACAGACCCTCCCTTCAGTAACTGGAGTTAGACACCAGGATTAAAACAGACCCTCCCTTCAGTAACTGGAGTTAGACACCAGGATTAAAACAGACCCTCCCTTCAGTAACTGGAGTTAGACACCAGGATTAAAACAGACCCTCCCTTCAGTAACTGGAGTTAGACACCAGGATTAAAACAGACCCTCCCTTCAGTAACTGGAGTTAGACACCAGGATTAAAACAGACCCTCCCTTCAGTAACTGGAGTTAGACACCAGGATTAAAACAGACCCTCCCTTCAGTAACTGGAGTTCGACACCAGGATTAAAACAGACCCTCCCTTCAGTAACTGGAGTTCGACACCAGGATTAAAACAGACCCTCCCTTCAGTAACTGGAGTTAGACACCAGGATTAAAACAGACCCTCCCTTCAGTAACTGGAGTTAGACACCAGGATTAAAACAGACCCTCCCTTCAGTCACTGGAGTTAGACACCAGGATTAAAACAGACCCTCCCTTCAGTAACTGGAGTTAGACACCAGGATTAAAACAGACCCTCCCTTCAGTAACTGGAGTTAGACACCAGGATTAAAACAGATGTGGTGTGGTGGGTGCAGAGTCTCTGCATGCCTTTCGGTGGTATCTGGACCAGTTACGGACTGGGGCTGAAATTGCATCATATGGAGGGTAAGTGGATTAACAGTTACTGTAACACACGGTCCATGTGATCGGCTGGACTGGTCTCAACAGCCTGAGGGGTTTGGAAAGGAATGTTCCAGGTTTATTTTCCCCCTTACTGGCCCTGGGTTTTTCTCTGGATTTTTTGCCCCTCCCTTGAGATTACATAGCTGTGGGTGAGGGGCAGAGGCAGTGTCTGGTCAGAGTGCTCCTCACATCGTGGTCGGGGGGATGGTCGGGGGGGGGGGGCAGCGGGCGGGTCGGGGTGCTCCTCACATCGTGGTCGGGGGGGGGGGCAGTGGGCGGGTCGGGGTGCTCCACACATTGTGGTTGGGGGGTGGGGCAGTGGGCGGGTCGGGGTGCTCCTCACATCGTGGTTGGGGGGTGGTCGGGGGGGGGGGGGGGGCAGTGGGCGGGTCGGGGTGCTCCACACATCATGAATGAGCAGCTGGTCTTTCCCTGCCTGTCATTTTCGTATGTTTCGTACATAAGAACTGGAAGAGGCCATTCAAACCCTTGAGCCTGTTCTGTCATTCTATTTGATCACGGCTCATCTGTACCTCAACTCCATTTCCCCGCCTGTGTTCCATGTCCCTTGATACCCTGACCCAATAAAAATCCATTCATCTCAGTCTTGAAAATTTCATCAGTTTTCCTGTCTTCCATCCCCCCCGCCCAACCCCCCCGCCCAACCCCCCCGCCCAACCCCCCCGCCCGCCCGCCCAGCCCAACCCGCCCAGCCCAACCCGCCCAGCCCAACCCGCCCAGCCCAACCCGCCCAGCCCGCCCAGCCCAACCCACCCAGCCCAACCCCCCCGCCCAACCCCCCCGCCCGCCCGCCCCGCCCAGCCCACCCAGCCCAACCCCCCCGCCCAACCCCCCCGCCCGCCCGCCCCGCCCAGCCCAGCCCAACCCGCCCAACCCGCCCAGTCCAACCCGCCCAGCCCAGCCCAACCCGCCCAACCCGCCCAGCCCAACCCGCCCAACCCGCCCAGCCCAACCCGCCCAGCCCAACCCGCCCAGCCCAACCCGCCCAGCCCAACCCGCCCAGCCCAACCCCCCAGCCCAACCCCCCAGTCCAACCCGCCCAACCCCCCAGTCCAACCCGCCCAACCCCCCAGTCCAACCCGCCCAACCCCCCAGTCCAACCCCCCAGTCCAACCCGCCCAACCCTCCAGTCCAACCCGCCCAACCCCCCAGTCCAACCCGCCCAACCCCCCAGTCCAACCCCCCAGTCCAACCCCCCAGTCCAACCCCCCAGTCCAACCCCCCAGTCCAACCCGCCCAACCCCCCAGTCCAACCCGCCCAACCCCCCAGTCCAACCCGCCCAACCCCCCAGTCCAACCCGCCCAACCCCCCAGTCCAACCCGCCCAACCCCCCAGTCCAACCCGCCCAACCCCCCAGTCCAACCCACCCAACCCCCCAGTCCAACCCGCCCAACCCCCCAGTCCAACCCGCCCAACCCCCCAGTCCAACCCGCCCAACCCCCCAGTCCAACCCGCCCAACCCCCCAGTCCAACCCGCCCAACCCCCCAGTCCAACCCGCCCAACCCCCCAGTCCAACCCGCCCAACCCCCCAGTCCAACCCGCCCAACCCCCCAGTCCAACCCGCCCAACCTCCCGGTCCAACAGAGATTTAGTGAAGAAACTGGCTGGTTCTAACGAGGGGAGACAATGATGGGAAGCACACTGAGCACTCAATCACAAGTCATCCTCCATGTACAGGGAGAAGTCAGCCAGACACTACGGGTGCACGTTCCTTTAAAACAGGGGTTGCTGAGCCCCCCCCTCTTCAGAGATTCATGTCCCATTCAGCCCCCACCTGTTTAAGAAACAGTATTTTTATATTAATGTCAGTGCAGATATAACTGGTAACCTGAAATACTGTAGCTGGTTTCATTCTGCTCCCGTACACTTTTGGGTTTTAACATGAAGTCCAATCACGTAAGTAGAACTCACAGGTGGGGAAGTTCCTCAGATCCGTTCCCTGGTGTAAACGGGGGTCTCTCTCGCTTCTGGTGAAGCATCATCCCCCCGTGACTGTGCGAGCACCTTCACTGAGGGGGAAACTGCGGACCTCTGCTCTCTCCGGGTGGGGGATGTGAGCCGGGTGGGGGATCAACGACCCTCTCCAGACAGGCCTGTGCTCAGGGTGTTTGGGGATGGGACAGGGAGCCACGAATCGTTGGGTTGCTTCTAAGGAGGTCAAATATAAGTTGAATATTTTGTGTAAACATCGAGGACCCGGGAGTGTAGACACCATTATAATTTACTTCTCAATTTAAGATGGTGCCAAACAAGCAGCATCATAAAATCCAAGTATGGACAAAGAAACTTTCCTGAAAGGTGCAGAGTACTGGGCAAGAGAGACATTTTTGAGGTGAGGGCCGGTTTTTAAAAGGAGGGCCATTTATCAGACTTCTTTCCTCCTTCATCTAACCCTATCAGCATACCCTTCTATTCCTTTCTCCCTCATGTGTTTATCTAGCTTCTCCTTAAATGCATCTATGCTATTCGCCTGAACTACTCCTTGTGGTAGTGAGTTCCACATTCTCACCACTCTCTGGGTAAAGAAGTTTCTCCTGAATTCCCTATTGGATTTATTAGTAACTATCATATTTATGGCCCCTAGTTCTGGCCTCCCCCACGAGTGGAAACATCTTCTCCACATCTACCCTATCAAATCCTTTCATAGTCTTAAAGATCCGGATCACCCCTCAGCCTTCCCTATGCTAAAGAAACGAGTCCCTGCTCAGTCTTTCCCGATAGGTGTAACCTCTTAGTTCTGGTATCGATTCCCTTTAAACATCCCTTGGGACCGTGACGACTTCAACGCAGGGACAGGAAACGACCGCTCCACAGAGCTGCAGAACCATTTAACAGGTTTTTAAATTGACTTGCTCTTTAATTCTCTGTGGGAGCAGGGGCTCCAGGGCTCATGAGCACCTCTAAAAAATAAATTTATGCAGCACATAGGTACAAACCAGAAGGCAGACAACTGTTTTTTTTTGTTAACTGAAGGAAACATTTAAGCGGAGGAGTATTGAAAGTACCTGTAAGGTACAGCGCCACAATGGAGACAATACGTATTGCAGGCATTACCTGTCTGAGTGACAACGAGCGACCTCCTCACACCACCCCCGCCCCCCCCCCTCCCACCCAAATACACTCAGCACGCCTGCCCCCCACGGGAATCTCTGCTTTAAGCATCCATTAGAGATCCCAAAGGGATTTGGGAGCCCAAGTACACAAATCACTAAAAGCTCGAGGACAGGTACACAAAATAATGAAAAAGAGTAATGGAATGTTGTCCTTTCTCTCGGGGGCTGGAATACTAAGGGGGGGGGGGGTGGGGGGCAGTGATGTTCCAGCTGTACAGAGCTCTGGTTAGACCCCACCTGGAGTATTGTGTTCAGTTCTGGGCACCGCACCTCAGGAAGGATATATGGGCCTCGGAGGGGGTGCAGTGCAGATTCAGGAATGATACCGGGGCTAAAAGGGTTAAATTACGCAGACAGGTTGCACAGACGAGGCTTGTATTCCCTCGAATATAGATGATTAAGGGGTGATCTAATTGAGGTGTTCAAAGTGTTAAAAGGATTCGATAGGGCAGATACAGAAAAACTACTTCCTCTGGTGGGGGAATCCAGAAAAAGGGGGCAGAACCTTAAAATTAGAGTTAGGCCGTTCAGGGGTGAAATCAGGAAGCACTTTTTCCACACAAAGGGTAGTGGAAGTCTGGAGCTCTCTCCACAAAAGATCGTAGATGCTGGGGGTCAATTGGAGCTTTCAAGACTGAGGTCGGTAGATTTTTATTAGTCAAAGGTATTAAGGGATACAGAACCAAGGTGGGTAAATGGAGTTAAGATACAGATCAACCACGATTTAACTGAAGGCGGAACAGTCTCAAGAGGCTGAATGGCCTCCTCCTGTTCCTATGTTCCATTAGGCTCAAAGACAAGGACTGAGAGCCCAGTATGGTGGAGAGGGAGCACTGAACCTTCTCCCTCCATGCAGCACCCGACTCTCTCTGATGGGACACACACAGTGACAGGTCCAGTCTCCGCTGGCTGGCCCACACTGGGTGCAGACGAACACTCCCACAACCCTTCACGGGTGTTCCATCAAGCAGCAGTGCCTCCCCCACCCTCCCTCACTCACTGTTGTGGATCCGTTGGAAGGTGTAGTTGGTGGGATTCAGAGACCATTCCCCAAAATACTCCACGGCCTGAGTCCGAGCCAACTTCTCCGTGAACAGCGACTGCTTGGGTCTGGACGCCAGGAAGGAATTGACCTGGAACGCAACGACGGGCCGGGGGAAGAGTCTGAGGGTCCGGGTATGGGCCAGAAAACCCTGCAACACGTTGGGGGAATTGAAGAACCGCACCATGGCAACCCTGAGAACCGAGGAAGGAAGTACAGTAAGGTTAAATAGCAGCAAGAAGGCAGCTCAGCTCAACATAGACAATGTGGGCAGCACAGATAGGCACATGGATGGACACACACACACACACACACACACCATCATAGTGGGTACAGCACAGGACGAGGCCATTCGGCCCATCGTGCTTATGCCGGTTCTTTGAAAGAGCTATCCAATTAGTCCCATTCCTCTGCTCTTTCCCAGTAGCCCAGTAAAATTTTTCCCTTCAAGTATTTATCCGATTCCCTTTTGAAAGTTATTATTGAATCTGCTTCCACCGCCCTTTCAGGCAGTGAGTTCCAGATCATCACAACTCACTGTGTAAAAATATGTTCCCTCATCTCCCCTCTGGTTCTTTGACCAATCACCTTAAACCTGTGTCCTCTGGTTACCGAACCCTCTGTCACTGGAAACAGTTTCTCCTTATTTACTCTATCAGAACCGTTCATGATTTTGAACACCTCAATCAAATCTCCCCTTAACCTTCTCTGCTCTAAGAAGGACAACCCCAGCTTCTCCAGTCTATCCACATAACTGAAGTCCCTCATCCCTGGTATCATTCTAGTAAATCTCTTCTGCACCCTCTCTAAGGCCTTCACATCCTTCCTAAAGTGTGGTGCCCAGAACTGGACACAATTCTCCAGTTGTGGTCGAACAGAGAATAAAGGTTTAGCATAACTTCCTTGCTTTTGTACTCTGTGCCTCTATTATTAAAGCCCAGGATCCCAAATGTTTTTTTTAAAACAACCTTCTCAACTTGTCCTGCCACCTTCAAAGATTTGAGTATGTGCATCCCCAGGTCTCTCTGTCCCTGCGTCCCCTTTAAAATTGTGCCCTTTAGTTTATATTGCCTCTCCTCATTCTTCCCATCAAAATGTATCACTTCACACTTCTCTGCATTAAATTGCATCTGCCACGTATCTGCCCATTTCACCAGTCTGTCTCTGTCCTCCTGAAGTCTTGATGTGGAGATGCCGGTGATGAACTGGGGTTGACAATTGTAAACAATTTTACAACACCAAGTTATAGTCCAACAATTTTTATTTGAAATCTACAAGCTTTCGGAGGCTTCCTCCTTCCTCAGGTAAATGTCAAGAGCTCCTTGAAGCCTACGCATTTATACATATAGAACAATACATGGTGTTTACAGACTGCCCCTGCAACTGCCCATTGCCAAGGCAATCACCGTGTTCAGACAGAGAGGTGTCACCTACAGAACCCCCGAATACACATTCAACAAAAAAACAAACAGGAAAAAAAAGAGAGAAGTCTGTTACTATCCTCTGAGTTTCGTGTCATCTGCAAACTTTGAAATTATACCCTCTATACCCAAGTCCAGGTCATTAATATTTATCAAAAAGAGCAGTAGTCCTAATAACTGACCCCTGGGGAACACCACTGAATATTTCCCTCCAGTCTGAAAAACAACCGTTCACCACAACTCTCTGCTTTCTGTCCCCTAGACAATTTCATATCCACACTGACACTGTCCCTTTAATCCCATGGGCTTTAATTTTGCTTCCAAGCCTATCATGTGGCACTTTATCAAACGCCTTTTGAAAGTCCGTATACACATCAACCACACTACCCTCATCAACCCTCTCCGTTACTTCATCAAAAAACTCAAGTTAGTCAAACACGATTTTCCTTTAACAAACCCATGCTGACTTTTATTTATTAGCCCACACTTTTCCGAGTGCCGATTAATTTTGTCCCGGATTATTGTCTCTAAAAGTTTCCTCATCACCGACATTAGGCTGCCTGGCCTGTAATTGACGGGTTTATCCCTCTCCCCTTTTTTGAACAGGGGTGTAACATTTACAATCCTCCAGTCCTCCGGCACAGTCCCCATATCCGGGGAGGATTGGAAGATTGTGACCAGAGCCTCTGCAATTCCCACCCTTACTTCCCTCAGTAACCGAGGATGGAGACCATCCGGACCGGGTGACTATTCTACTTTGAGTACTGTCAATCTTTTAGGTCACTCCTTTATTTTTTTTATCCTCTCCAATATCACCACTGCCTCCTCCTTTACTGTGACATTGGCAGAATCCTCTCCTCCAGTGAAGACCGATGTGAATTATTCATTTATTACCTCAGCCATGCCCCCTGCCTCCACAAGATCATCTTTTGTATCCCTAATCGGCCCCACCCTCTCCTTTGACTCCCCTTTTACTATTTATATGTTTATAAGAGACTTTTGGGTTCCCTTTTATGTTACCCACTAATCTATTCTCACTCTCTCTTTTTGTCCCTCTTATTCCCTTTTTTAGATCTGTATTCAGCTTCGTTCTCTACTGTATTATGAACATTACATTTATCATCAGCCTCCTTTTTCTGTTTCACTTTACTCTCTATATCTTTAGTCATCCAGGGAGCTCTAGCTTTGGATGCCCTTCCTTTCCCCCTCATGGGAATGTGTCTACTCTGTACCCGAACCATCTCCTCCTTGAGGGTCTCCCATTGTTCAATTACTGTTTCACCCAATAATTTTTGATTCCAATCAACCCGGGCAAGATCCTTTCTAACTCACTGAAATGAACCCTCCTCCAGTTAAGTATTTTCACAATTGATTGTTCCTTGTCCTTTTCGATAACTATTTTAAACCTAATGATATTATGATCACTGTTCCCCAAATGCTCCCCCACTGAAACATGCTCCACTTGCCCCACAACTGATTCCTTCCTCGTTGGGCTGGAAACACACTGTTCCAGAAAGTTCTCGAACACGTCAGGAATTCCGCGCCCTCTTTGCCCTTCACACTGTGACTGTCCCAGTCTATAATGGGATAATTTAAGTCGGACGCTCACACACTCGGACATTCTGAACGAGGCTGCAGCCTAACCTTGGCTTCGGGCACTCTCTTTCATTCTGTGGTATATATTACAGGCAGTCGGAGTCTAACCTTACCCTCAAGGTATTTGGGTTAGGGAGAATGATGCAGTGACCCCCGTGAGGCCTGGGCAGTTCCAGGCCCGCGCTTGGACTCACCGGGTGGCGATGTCCACCGAGTCCACGTCGTTGCCGTAGATCAGGGGGTTGAACTCCGTGGACGGAGTGGAGGTCTGCTCATCCCGGGGCCGACCAGCCAGCAGCGGCAACTCCTGCGCTTCATTAAACTTCTCCAGGTTCAGGATGGGTTGAGTGTTCAAGCTCATGCTCGCCAGCGCCTGCCACAGGACGAGGGCAAGAACAGCTTCAACATACAGCAAAACCCAAGGTAGAGCTCCCCCCATCACCCACCGACAGACCGAGCTCCCCCCATCACCCACTGAGACCGAGCTCCCCCCATCACCCACCGACAGACCGAGCTCCCCCCATCACCCACTGAGACCGAGCTCCCCCCATCACCCACCGACAGACCGAGCTCCCCCCATCACCCACTGACAGACCGAGCTCCCCCCATCACCCACCGACAGACCGAGCTCCCCCATCACCCACTGACAGACCGAGCTCCCCCCATCACCCACCGACAGACCGAGCTCCCCCATCACCCACTGAGACCGAGCTCCCCCATCACCCACTGAGACCGAGCTCCCCCCATCACCCACTGACAGACCGAGCTCCCCCCATCACCCACTGACAGACCGAGCTCCCCCCATCACCCACTGAGACCGAGCTCCCCCCATCACCCACTGAGACCGAGCTCCCCCCATCACCCACTGAGACCGAGCTCCCCCATCACCCACTGAGACCGAGCTCCCCCCATCACCCACTGACAGACCGAGCTCCCCCCATCACCCACTGACAGACCGAGCTCCCCCCATCACCCACTGAGACCGAGCTCCCCCCATCACCCACTGACAGACCGAGCTCCCCCCATCACCCACTGAGACCGAGCTCCCCCATCACCCAGAGACCGAGCTCCCCCATCACCCACTGAGACCGAGCTCCCCCCATCACCCACTGAGACCGAGCTCCCCCCATCACCCACTGACAGACCGAGCTCCCCCCATCACCCACTGACAGACCGAGCTCCCCCCATCACCCACTGACAGACCGAGCTCCCCCCATCACCCACTGAGACCGAGCTCCCCCATCACCCACTGAGACCGAGCTCCCCCATCACCCACTGACAGACCGAGCTCCCCCCATCACCCACTGAGACCGAGCTCCCCCCATCACCCACTGAGACCGAGCTCCCCCATCACCCACTGACAGACCGAGCTCCCCCCATCACCCACTGAGACCGAGCTCCCCCCATCACCCACTGAGACCGAGCTCCCCCATCACCCACTGACAGACCGAGCTCCCCCCATCACCCACTGACAGACCGAGCTCCCCCCATCACCCACTGAGACCGAGCTCCCCCCATCACCCACTGAGACCGAGCTCCCCCATCACCCACCGACAGACCGAGCTCCCCCCATCACCCACTGAGACCGAGCTCCCCCCCATCACCCACTGAGACCGAGCTCCCCCATCACCCACTGACAGACCGAGCTCCCCCATCTCCCCCCGACAGACCGAGCTCCCCCATCTCCCCCCGACAGACCGAGCTCCTCCCCCCACCGTCTCCCACCCCCGACAGACCGAGCTCCTCCCCCCACCGTCTCCCACCCCCGACAGACCGAGCTCCTCCCCCCACCGTCTCCCCACCCCCGACAGACCGAGCTCCTCCCCCCCACCGTCTCCCCCCACTGACAGACCGAGCTCCTCCC
This sequence comes from Heptranchias perlo, assembly GCF_035084215.1. Classification (NCBI taxonomy): domain Eukaryota; kingdom Metazoa; phylum Chordata; class Chondrichthyes; order Hexanchiformes; family Hexanchidae; genus Heptranchias; species Heptranchias perlo. The sequence continues at coordinate 4,716 of NC_090336.1, read as the reverse complement.
CCCACCGTCTCCCACCCCCGACAGACCGAGCTCCTTCCCGTCACCGTCTCCCCACCCCCGACAGACCGAGCTCCTCCCCCCACCGTCTCGCACCCCCGACAGACCGAGCTCCTCCCCCCACCGTCTCCCCCCCACTGACAGACCGAGCTCCTCCCCCCACCGTCTCCCACCCCACTGACAGACCGAGCTCCTCCCCCACCGTCTCCCACCCCCGACAGACCGAGCTCCTCCCCCCACCGTCTCCCACCCCCGACAGACCGAGCTCCTCCCCCCCACCGTCTCCCCCCACTGACAGACCGAGCTCCTCCCCCACCGTCTCCCCCCACTGACAGACCGAGCTCCTCCCCCACCGTCTCCCCCCACTGACAGACCGAGCTCCTCCCCCCACCGTCTCCCCCCCACTGACAGACCGAGCTCCTCCCCCCACCGTCTCCCCCCACTGACAGACCGAGCTCCTCCCCCCACCGTCTCCCACCCCCGACAGGACCGAGCTCCTCCCCCACCGTCTCCCCCCACTGACAGACCGAGCACCCCTCGCCTCCCCAACAGACGGAGCTCCCCCGGTCTCCTGACAGACTGAGTTCCCCCGTCTCCTGACAGATCGAGCTCTCCCCCCCGCCTCCCCGACAGACCAAGCTCCGCCCCCCGCCTCCCCACCCAAAACCCCAACTCCCATCCTCATGAGGGACAAAACACTGTGCAGCCTCACAAAGAGCAGCATAAGGTAAATCAGAACAGAGAATGGAATGGAACACTGAAAAACCTGAGTGGGAGCGCGGGGAGTGGGAGCGCGAGTGCATTATGTGTGAGGAGTGTGAATGTGAGGAGTGTGAGTGAGTGCCCGTGCAGTCTGATACAACACTCAGCTCATTCCACTGGAGCCACACTGATAACGACCCCCCGGGAAGCCTCTTGCATTAAGTAAGGTTTGATACTTTCAACCCTGCTGCGTGCAGGCTCCAGTCCACAGAACGAAGCCAACCCACTTCACAACAACTCAGCACTGAACTCACGCTGAGAAACCAGCAGTCCAGGCTTGGTACCCTCAGAATGGGAGCTGCTCAGAAGCATATGGTGCGGACAGTGCCGAGGGAGCTTTACTCTGTATCTAACCCGTGCTGTACCTGCCCCTGGGAGTGTTTGATGGGGACAGTGTAGAGGGAGCTTTACTCTGTATCTAACCCGTGCTGTACCTGCCCTGGGAGTGTTTGATGGGACAGTGTAGAGGGAGCTTTACTCTGTATCTAACCCGTGCTGTACCTGCCCCGGGAGTGTTTGATGGGACAGTGTAGAGGGAGCTTTACTCTGTATCTAACCCGTGCTGTACCTGCCCTGGGAGTGTTTGATGGGACAGTGTAGAGGGAGCTTTACTCTGTATCTAACCCGTGCTGTACCTGCCCTGGGAGTGTTTGATGGGACAGTGTAGAGGGAGCTTTACTCTGTATCTAACCCGTGCTGTACCTGCCCTGGGAGTGTTTGATGGGACAGTGTAGAGGGAGCTTTACTCTGTATCTAACCCGTGCTGTACCTGCCCTGGGAGTGTTTGATGGGACAGTGTAGAGGGAGCTTTACTCTGTATCTAACCCGTGCTGTACCTGCCCTGGGAGTGTTTGATGGGACAGTGTAGAAGGAGCTTTACTCTGTACCTAACCTGTGCTGTACCTGCCCTGGGAGTGTTTGATGGGACAGTGTAGAGGGAGCTTTACTCTGTATCTAACCCGTGCTGTACCTGCCCTGTGAGTGTTTGATGGGACAGTGTAGAGGGAGCTTTACTCTGTATCTAACCCGTGCTGTACCTGCCCCCAGGAGTGTTTGATGGGACAGTGTAGAGGGAGCTTTACTCTGTATCTAACCCGTGCTGTACCTGCCCTGGGAGTGTTTGATGGGACAGTGTAGAGGGAGCTTTACTCTGTATCTAACCCGTGCTGTACCTGCCCTGGGAGTGTTTGATGGGACAGTGTAGAGGGAGCTTTACTCTGTATCTAACCTGTGCTGTACCTGCCCTGGGAGTGTTTGATGGGACAGTGTAGAGGGAGCTTTACTCTGTATCTAACCCGTGCTGTACCTGCCCTGGGAGTGTTTGATGGGGACAGTGTAGAGGGAGCTTTACTCTGTATCTAACCCGTGCTGTACCTGCCCTGGGAGTGTTTGATGGGACAGTGTAGAGGGAGCTTTACTCTGTATCTAACCCGTGCTGTCCCTGCCCTGGGAGTGTTTGATGGGGACAGTGTGGAGGGAGCTTTACTCTGTATCTAACCCGTGCTGTCCCTGCCCTGGGAGTGTTTGATGGGACAGTGTAGAGGGAGCTTTACTCTGTATCTAACCCGTGCTGTCCCTGCCCTGGGAGTGTTTGATGGGACAGTGTAGAGGGAGCTTTACTCTGTATCTAACCCGTGCTGTACCTGCCCTGGGAGTGTTTGATGGGACAGTGTAGGGGGAGCTTTACTCTGTATCTAACCCGTGCTGTACCTACCCTGGGAGTGTTTGATGGGACAGTGTAGAGGGAGCTTTACTCTGTATCTAACCCGTGCTGTACCTGCCCTGGGAGTGTTTGATGGGACAGTGTAGAGGGAGCTTTACTCTGTATCTAACCCCGTGCTGTACCTGCCCTGGGAGTGTTTGATGGGACAGTATAGAGGGAGCTTTACTCTGTATCTAACCCGTGCTGTACCTGCCCTGGGAGTGTTTGATGAGACAGTGTAGAGGGAGCTTTACTCTGTATCTAACCCGTGCTGTACCTGTCCTGGAGTGTTTGATGGGACAGTGTAGAGGGAGCTTTACTCTGTATCTAAACCCGTGCTGTACCTGCACCTGGGAGTGTTTGATGGGACAGTGTAGAGGGAGCTTTACTCTGTATCTAACCCGTGCTGTACCTGCCCTGGGAGTGTTTGATGGGACAGTGTAGAGGGAGCTTTACTCTGTATCTAACCCGTGCTGTACCTGCCCTGGGAGTGTTTGATGGGACAGTGTAGAGGGAGCTTTACTCTGTATCTAACCCCGTGCTGTACCTGCCCCTGGGAGTGTTTGATGGGACAGTGTAGAGGGAGCTTTACTCTGTATCTAACCCGTACTGTACCTGCCCTGGGAGTGTTTGATGGGACAGTGTAGAGGGAGCTTTACTCTGTATCTAACCCGTGCTGTACCTGCCCTGGGAGTGTTTGATGGGACAGTATAGAGGGAGCTTTACTCTGTATCTAACCCGTGCTGTACCTGCCCTGGGAGTGTTTGATGGGACAGTGTAGAGGGAGCTTTACTCTGTATCTAACCCATGCTGTACCTGCCCTGGGAGTGTTTGATGGGACAGTGTCGAGGGAGCTTTACTCTGTATCTAACCCATGCTGTCCCTGCCCTGGGAGTGTTTGATGGGACAGTGTAGAGGGAGCTTTACTCTGTATCCAACCCGTGCTGTCCCTGCCCTGGGAGTGTTTGATGGGACAGTGTAGAGGGAGCTTTACTCTGTATCTAACCCGTGCTGTACCTGCCCTGGGAGTGTTTGATGGGACAGTGTAGAGGGAGCTTTACTCTGTATCTAACCCATGCTGTACCTGCCCTGGGAGTGTTTGATGGGACAGTGTAGAGGGAGCTTTACTCTGTATCTAACCCGTGCTGTACCTGCCCTGGGAGTGTTTGATGGGACAGTGTAGAGGGAGCTTTACTCTGTATCTAACCCGTGCTGTACCTGCCCTGGGAGTGTTTGATGGGACAGTGTAGAGGGAGCTTTACTCTGTATCTAACCCGTGCTGTACCTGCCCTGGGAGTGTTTGATGGGACAGTGTAGAGGGAGCTTTACTCTGTATCTAACCCGTGCTGTACCTGCCCTGGGAGTGTTTGATGGGACAGTGTAGAGGGAGCTTTACTCTGTATCTAACCCGTGCTGTACCTGCCCTGGGAGTGTTTGATGGGACAGTATAGAGGGAGCTTTACTCTGTATCTAACCCGTGCTGTACCTGCCCTGGGAGTGTTTGATGGGACAGTGTAGAGGGAGCTTTACTCTGTATCTAACCCATGCTGTACCTGCCCCTGGGAGTGTTTGATGGGACAGTGTAGAGGGAGCTTTACTCTGTATCTAACCCATGCTGTCCCTGCCCTGGGAGTGTTTGATGGGACAGTGTAGAGGGAGCTTTACTCTGTATCCAACCCGTGCTGTCCCTGCCCTGGGAGTGTTTGATGGGACAGTGTAGAGGGAGCTTTACTCTGTATCTAACCCGTGCTGTACCTGCCCTGGGAGTGTTTGATGGGACAGTGTAGAGGGAGCTTTACTCTGTATCTAACCCATGCTGTACCTGCCCTGGGAGTGTTTGATGGGACAGTGTAGAGGGAGCTTTACTCTGTATCTAACCTGTGCTGTACCTGCCCTGGGAGTGTTTGATGGGACAGTGTAGAGGGAGCTTTACTCTGTATCTAACCCGTGCTGTACCTGCCCTGGGAGTGTTTGATGGGACAGTGTAGAGGAGCTTTACTCTGTATCTAACCCGTGCTGTACCTGCCCTGGGAGTGTTTGATGGGACAGTGTAGAGGGGAGCTTTACTCTGTATCTAACCCGTGCTGTACCTGCCCTGGGAGTGTTTGATGGGACAGTGTAGAGGGAGCTTTACTCTGTATCTAACCCGTGCTGTACCTGCCCTGGGAGTGTTTGATGGGACAGTGTAGAGGGAGCTTTACTCTGTATCTAACCCGTGCTGTACCTGCCCCGGGAGTGTTTGATGGGACAGTGTA